>NC_091282.1:251636811-251864311 GCF_032444005.1 Ranitomeya imitator
ATGAGGCCTCTTCTCCAGATATTTATTTAAAAACGCTCGATTCCACCAAATTCGTGTATGCTTCTTTAGCATATCTTTTAATTTTTTGGTTAGTTCTTGTAAATCTTTACCACCTCCTGTGGGTGACACCTTGGGATCATCACTAAATACATCTCTAAGTTGTGTAAGCCATGTTTGTTCTCGGGCTTTGAAATCCATACTAGGGCTGGATTTGGTTGCTGTGAAAACACACAGAAGATTCAAATATATAAAGAAACCAGCACAATATAATAAAAGAAAAAATATGTATACCTTTTTCCCTTTTTTTTTTAAATGATATATACAAACTCAAGATAAATATAAATACTAGGAGATTCTGAGTTTTTTTTTATAAAAATATATCTTTTATTAAATGTAAATTTTTTTTACCAAGACAATAAATACATACACTGAACAATTTATCATTAGTATGGAAAAAAGTTGTGTGATCCTGTTAGGTGACAGCGCAAATGTGATCGCTAATCAGGACTGACACATATGACAAGTTTAAGACATTTACCGCTAGTTGGATATATGCATAAATAAGAAACAAGAACAGTGCTCGTATTTCAAAAATATGCCGGATTACGGGAGTCGTTACTTCCAACTAACCCTATAACATAGGTAAAGTGTCACATGGAAAATATATTGCAACACTGCATTTGTGCGCATTATAATAAAAAGTTAATTACCCATAGTGTTAGAGCTCAGTCCGATAGGCGACCACTCTCCCCGACGCGCGTTTTGCGAGAATGATTCTCGCTTCCTCAAGGGGGCGTGATCTTATGCATGCAGAGGCCGGCGTTAAGTACATTTCCGTTCTGGTCACAAGACCCAAAGCCGGCTAATGAGGTCTCCTGCCTTTACGCCTGCGCACCTGCTGTCGTCAGGCTCCGTAACTATGGACTGTTAGGTGACAGCGATCACGTTTGCTCTGTCACCTAACAGGATCACACAACTTTTTTTCCATACTAATGATAAATTGTTCAGTGTGTGTATTTATTGTCTTGTTAAAAAATTTTTTAGATTTAATAAAAGATATATTTTTATATAAAAAAAAAACTCAGAATCTCCTAGTATTTATATTTATCTTGAGTTTGTATATATCATTTAAAAAAAAGGGAAAAAGGTATGCATATTTTTTCTTTTATTATATTGTGCTGATTTCTTTATATATTTTTTTCTATAGCTGCCTAAAACTTTCACAGTACTGTATAATTGAAGTATAGAGGTACGGTATTGGCCAGCATGGGTGTGCAATCAGAGGTGTAATGCAATCATGTACATCAGGCTTTAAGCTGAGATATGGCAGTGGACACAAGCCTGTGGCTCAGATGCTGCTTTTTGTGTTCTGTACATTTCTCTTTAAAAAAAAAAAATACTACAGACCAAGTACACCTCTTCATAGCGGCAGAATTCCCAAATTTTAGCAGCACAATGCTTCTCAACACGCTGTGAAGTCAATGCCCATGCCAAGTTTGTAAAAAAAAAAAAAAATACTGTAAATGTTCTTTCACTAAACCCAATCAAATATAATAGACTATGGGTTCATGGATGGAAATAATGTGTGTAAAAATGCAAAATGACTTCACTGGTGTTTTACATCATCATGCATCTGCATCTGACCACAGCACGTAAGAATAGGATAAGATTAACATTTCCATTCAATGTCCAACACATCACAAAACCTCAATGGATCCTTAAGTGATGTAACATTTCTAAGTTTCTCAATCTGACGCCATATATAAAAGCTTCTTGGCTACCGGATGCATCATTTGAAAGGAGTTGTCGCTGCAGAGTCATCTTCGTCATGAATAGCAGCTGCTGCATTTTTGAGGAACCCATCATGGACGTTGTTCTACCTCCCGTGCTTCTTGTGGAGTTCATCTGTGGCATAATTGGTAATTGTATTGGCCTGTGGATGATTTACAAGGAGATGAAGTCCTGGAAACCAAACTCTGTGTATATGCTGAGCTTAACTTTGGCAGACTTTGTAGTTCTCCTGTGTGTGCTGTTACGTGCAGATTATTATATCCGTCAAAGAAACTGGATCTATGGAGATATCCCTTGCAGACTAATGCTCTACATCATCGCCGTTGCCAGAGCCGCCGCCATGATTTTCCTATCACTCATTGCTCTCACTCGTTATTATCGAATCCTTTTCCCATTTCACAAAGTGAATAATATCACTGTGAAGCAGGCGGCCTATATCTGCAGTACTCTGTGGGTATGTATTTTCATACTGCACTCATACATATTACCTAATCCACACTTTTTCTACCTTAATAATGCAATACAGTGTGAAAGCTTCACGGTGTGCCCACACGCCTCCATCGCCTGGCAGGATGTGTTCTACGTCTCATTGTCATTCCTGTCCCTGCTGACTATCTCATACTGCACAGTCCGCATTGCTTTCCACCTAAAGTACAATGCTATTGATACCAATGGAAAGGTAGGCAGAGCAATGAGATTCCTTACATTCATCGCAACTGTGTTCAATGTGTGTTACCTGCCCGGCGCTTCCGTCAGAGTTGGCATCTGGGTATTGAAGACCATGAACTATGAAGATTGTATGCACTTTAGATTGTCCAACCTTGCCTTCTTCCTCACTATTTGCCTTACGTACTTCTACAGTGCAATCAATCCGGTATTATATTATTTTTCAAGCCCATCTTCACATAAGCTATTTCCATGTCTGTGTAAAGACTCTACGTATAAGGAGAGTGAAGCCCAGTAAGTACCGTATATCGGACCGCATCGGAAAAAACATAGGGTCCCATTCATTATTGCATTTCTACCTTTTTTTTTTGTTGTTTTGCACCTGTTTTTATTTACACCTTATTCTTTACATTTGTGCCTTTTTTAAAGTCTATTGTATATGTATTTGCCGGTTTGTTTTTTATCTTTGTCATTGTGGGCAGGCTTTGGAGCTTCCCATTTTTCAGCTGATTCATCAATTGCCAATTTTTTTTTTAAACCCTTTCACCACCTTGGGATTTTCTGTCTTTGCATTTCCGTTTTTCGCTCCCCTTCTTCCCAGAGCCATAACTTTTTTCCATTTATCAGTCAATATGGCCGTGTGAGTTGTACCTTTTGAATGACACCATTGGTTTTACCATATCTTGGGAAAAAACTGCAAAATGTGGTCACATTGCAAAAAAAAGTGCACTTCCAGAATTGGTTTTTTTTTTTTACCATGTTTACTAAATGCTAAAACTGACCTGCCATTATGACTCCCCAGATTATTACGAGTTCACAGATACCAAACATGTACAGTTTTTTTTTTTTTTTTTTGTTTTTTTTTTTACAAGATTTGGATTATTTTTCACCACTTAAATAAAAAAAAAGTGTCATTTTTCGAGACCCGTGTCGTCTCTACTTGTCAGGACCTGTGGCTGGATGAGAGCTTATTGATATCATTTTGGGGTAGAAACGATGTTTTGATCACCTGTTTTGCATTTTATTGCAAGACTACATCGACCAAAAAAAGAACGCAATTCAGGCGGTTTTATTTTTTTTCTCATTACGCCATTCACCGATTGGATTAATCCTTTTTATATCTTGATGGATCGGGCGTTTTTGAACGCAGCAATACCAAATGTGTATTTTAAAAATTTTAAAATGGGGCAAATGCAGAGTGATTTTAAAAATATTTAAAAAAATATACCGTAATAGTTCAAAACTTTTTTTTTTTTTTTTACTGGCTTCAATAATCTCCATAGGAGACTTAGAGCTGCTATCATCCAATTACTTTTGCGGCACATAGCAGGGCATCAGCCCTGCTATGTGTAGCTAAAATGATCATCTGCTATGGATGCCAGCACCGGGCCGGTGCTCATAAATCGTCAATGACAACCACAGTGGTCTCCTGTAGACACCGGGATGCCATGCTGACCCATCGGCACCACGCAATCATGTGACAGGGGTGCTGATGGATGAGAATAGTGATGGCGTGCTCATGTTAAATGCTGCTGTCAGACCGTGGCATTTAACATGTTAACAGTCGCGGGTGGATTGCAATTCCACCCACAGCTGTTAGGCACATGACAGTTGATCAAATCAGGAGTCATTTACCAGAAAAGATGTGGATTCAGCACCGGAGCCCGCACCAAAGGGGATACACGATCTAGGACGTACAGTTGTGGCCAAAAGTATTGACACCTCTGCAACTCTGTCAAATAATACTCAGTTTCTTCCTGAAAATGATTGCAATCACAAATTCTTTGGTATTATCATCTTCATTCAATTTGTCTTAAATGAAAAAAAACACAAAAGAGAATGAAGCAGAAAGCAAAACATTGATCATTTCACACAAAACTCCAAAAATGGGCCAGACAAAAGTATTGGCACCCTCAGCCTAATACTTGGTTGCACAACCTTTAGCCAAAATAACTGCGACCAACCACTTCTGGTAACCATCAATGAGTTTCTTACAATGCTCTGCTGGAATTTTAGACCATTCTTCTTTGGCAAACTGCTCCAGGTCCCTGATATTTGAAGGGTGCCTTCTCCAAACTGCCATTTTTAGATCTCTCCACAGGTGTTCTATGGGATTCAGGTCTGGACTCATTGCTGGCCACCTTAGAAGTCTCCAGTGCTTTCTCTCAAACCATTTCTAGTGCTTTTTGAAGTGTGTTTTGGGTCATTGTTCTGCTGGAAGACCCATGACCTCTGAGGGAGACCCAGCTTTCTCACACTGGGCCCTACATTATGCTGCAAAATTTGTTGGTAGTCTTCAGACTTCATAATGCCATGCACACGGTCAAGCAGTCCAGTGCCAGAGGCAGCAAAGCAACCCCAAAACATCAGGGAACCTCCGCCATGTTTGACTGTAGGGACCGTGTTCTTTTCTTTGAATGCCTTTTTTTCTCCTGTAACCTCTATGTTGCTGCCTTTGCCCAAAAAGCTCTACTTTTGTCTCATCTGACCAGAGAACATTGTTACAAAACGTTTTAGGCTTTTACAGGTAAGTTTTGGCAAACTCCAGCCTGGCTTTTTTATGTCTCGGGGTAAGAAGTGGGGTCTTCCTGGGTCTCCTACTATACAGTCCCTTTTCATTCAGACGCCGACGGATAGTACGGGTTGACACTGTTGTGCCCTCGGACTGCAGGGCAGCTTGAACTTGTTTGGATGTTAGTCGAGGTTCTTTATCCAACATCCGCACAATCTTGCGTTGAAATCTCTTGTCAATTTTTCTTTTCTGTCCACATCTAGGGGAGGTTAGCCACAGTGCCATGGGCTTTAAACTTCATGATGACACTGCGCATGGTAGACACAGGAACATTCAGGTCTTTGGAGAAGGACTTGTAGCCTTGAGATTGCTCATGCTTCCTCACAATTTGGTTTCCCAAGTCCTCAGACAGTTCTTTGGTCTTCTTTCTTTTCTCCATGCTCAATGTGGTACACACGAGGACACAGGACAGAGGTTGAGTCAACTTTAATCCATGTCAACTGGCTGCAAGTGTGATTTAGTTATTGCCAACACATGTTAGGTGCCACAAGTAAGTTACAGATGCTGTTAATTACACAAATTAGAGAAGCATCACATGATTTTTCGAACAGTGCCAATACTTTTGTCCACCCCCTTTTTTATGTTTGGTGTGGAATTATATCCAATTTGGCTTTAGGACAATTCTTTTTGTGTTTTTTAATTTAAGACAAATTAAATGAAGATAATAACAAAGAATTTGTGTTTGCAATCATTTTCAGGAAGAAACTGAGTATTATCTGACAGAATTGCAGGGGTGTCAATACTTTTGGCCACAACTGTATATATAGGTCGTGAAGCCGTTAAAAAGGCAATCCATTTTGGTGTAAATATATTCCTGTAGTCTAGTCCCCAGGAGTGATTTTATGTATGCTAGATACTTTGGAATAAATTTTGTGACGATTTAGCATAACATTCAACTTTTTATGCTAAAAAGCCCACAAAATTGGCAAAAATAAAGAGCATTTTCAATTTTGCGGAAAATGTAGGAACCACATGTGCCATTTTAAAGAATTTGCCGCAAAAACTATGAATAAATACTACAAAACAAAAAAATTAAAAGTGAATTTAAAAAAAAGCAAAAAAAAAAAAAAGTAAATGATGAATCAGTGCTATAGAGTGATCTTTAGAAGATATTGCCTATAGAATAACATACAAATATGGTGGCTATGGCCATCGGCTCCATAAAAATATTCAGTACTTGAAGTGTAATGATAATGAGTAGATTGGACCTTTGCATAATAATTATTTTTCTTGTAATCTTATTAACTGCTGTTTTAACAGTTTTTTGAGAACTTGAACAAGAATCTGTGATGCTGTAAGATACATCTGATAACTAAAACCAGCTACTATAAATCTTTAAAGGGCTATTCTAGTTTCAACAAAAACATGTATTTCAAAACATACGCAAAATTTCACCATCCATCTTGGGTTTTTTTCAGTATCTCTACCAACTGGCATTATATAAGACCTTTATTTGCTTACTTTCCAAGAATAAATTGGGTATCTGCCCCACTGCATGGCCTGTTACAAGACGATCAGATACATATATTGTAGCTGTAATCAGTTCTACATATTGTGATTGTCAAATAACCAGGACAGATTTTATTCACTGGAAGTGAGCATTGGTTTATATTACATGACAGCATGCAGAGATCATGAAGGAATCAATACAGAAAATAGTTTTGCATGGTGTATACTGTATATCTAACATTTGCATGGTGTATATATCTGTAACATCCCTTTAAGGCTTTGGCAGTTGTTTAACCTGAGTGTGAATGAGTGTTTTTACTTTATGAACCTATTATACGATCCATATATTTATCTATTGTATATTCCTATGTATGATTACGTCACAATTAAAGCTTTAGGACCAGAAGTTTCCATCTGGACTATCTGATATCTGTGGTGGATGTGTCAATCTAAAATGAATGATGAATATGCCATGTTAAAGAGAGAGATACAAAAGGTAAAGAAACAACAGAGGCCTCATTCACACATCCGAATTTCACGTACAAGTGCTATTTGACCGGCGTCACACTAGAGAGAAATCCGGACGAGGGAGAGGCGCAAAAACAACGCATTGCACACGGACCAATGTTTCTCTATGGGGCAGCTCCCATCAGCCGTATATTTCTCGGCCGTATTTTACGGGCTAATAAAATAGCAGCATGCTGCGATTGTCAGCGTATTCCTCCAAAAATCCACCAATGCAAGTCTATGGGTGCGGGAAAAATACGGATTACACACGGACCACACGTCTGACTTGCGGGAAATACGCAGCAGTGTCCTATAGAGAAGCCGGTAATTCATAGGGGTGTACAGTAAAATCACACTGACAGGTTAGAATAGAATAGATAAAATAAATGTCTACACATAGAATAGGTATGTATTTAATACAGAGCCAGATAGCAAAAGCAATTGAATTACCGGTTTTTATGCTATCTCCTTATCAAACCCGACAGGATATGAGACATGGTTTACATACAGTAAACCATTTCATGCTTTCATTTAATGCTTCATGCAGATATGGCTCCATAGATGCCCCATACAATGCTCCATGCAGTTATGGTCCCATATAATGCTCCATGCAGTTCTTGCCATGCATTGTGCCACATGTAATGCTGCTGCACTAAAAAAAAAAAAAAAAATGACACTCACCTCTCGTCGCTGTTCCTCAGCGTCCCGTCTCTCCGCACTGACTGTTCAGGCAGAGCGCGGCGCGCACACTAATACATCATCGCCCCCTCGGACCTGAACAGTCACTGCAAGAGGACGGGAAGACGAGGCGGCGGTGGAACGCGGAAAGGTGAATATGACATACTTACCTGCTCCCGGCGCTCCTGACGCGGTCCCTGCATGTCCCACGGTCTTCGGGAGCGGCAGCTCCTTCCTGTAGTGAGCGGTCACATTGTACCGCCCAGTACAGTAATGAATATGCGGCTCCACCCCTATGGGAGTGGAGTCCATATTCATAACTTTAATGAGCGGTACCAGTGACCGCTGAACAGGGGAAGAAGCTGCAGGCGCCCAAAGACCGTGGGACATGCAGGGACCACGTCAGGAGCGCTGGGAGCAGGTGAGTATTTGACAGGCGTCGCTCCCCCTCACCCGCCAACCCCCCCCCCGCGCCTTTCATGACTCGAGTATAAGCCGAAAAAGGCACTTTCAGCCCATTTTTGGGGGCAGAAAACCTCGGCTTATACTCGAGTATATATGGTACATAAGACTATTTGATAGTGTTTCATTTTAAGGTAGTGGAATGTGTAAAAGAAAACAAAACAGCATTTTTGCCTTTTTTTTTAGTTTTTCACAGAAGGGGTTAAATAATGTTTAGAAGATCAGGTGGTCCCAGACACTGAAATTCCAAATAAGTGTTTTGTAGCGCAGCGGGGTTGGTTTAGTGTGACAGACAGTGAACACAGGAAAAGTTCACAGCAAAACATCTTTATTGTCCCAAACTCACATAGCACACGGCATCCTCTGGATCGCAGCCGGGAAACAAGATAGTCCATAAGTGTGTCCGGTTGCTGAGGGTGACTGCACCACTATATCACGCTGCGGGGTGCCAGGAGTTTGCTCTGCTTGGCTCTGTGTTCCCTCACACAGGCAAAGCTTTTGCAGAGCCGACTACTCTGCTTGCTACAAATGCCACACTGACACATCCAAATCATATAATGCAGGATATTTAACAATCAACCTGTGGCCGTAGGCCACATGGAAAACCCGGCCGGAGGGAACGGACCAACCCCACTATCTTCCTGTAATCAGTTTCAAAAATAAAATCCCACAAATGGTTTTTCTAAACAATGCCTTGGCCAAATAGCTTGACCAGGTCCACACTTGTACTTTGCCTTGTGATTCACAGGTTTCCTGCTGTGAATACAAGACACTCCTGCGGGTCTAAAGGCCCCGTCACACATAGCGAGATCGCTAGCGAGATCGCTGCTGAGTCACAAGTTTTGTGACGCAACAGCGATCTCATTAGCGATCTCGCTATGTGTGACACGTACCAGCGATCAGGCCCCTGCTGTGAGATCGCTGGTCGTGTCGGAATGGCCTGGGCCATTTTTTGATCGTTGAGGTCCCGCTGACATCGCTGAATCGGCGTGTGTGACGCCGATTCAGCGATGTCTTCGCTGGTAACCAGGGTAAACATCGGGTAACTAAGCGCAGGGCCGCGCTTAGTAACCCGATGTTTACCCTGGTTACCATCCTAAAAGTAAAAAAACAAACGCTACATACTTACCTATCGCTGTCTGTCCTCGGCGCTCAGCTTCTCTGGTCTGGCTGTGAGCGCCGGGCAGCCGGAAAGCAGAGCGGTGACGTCACCGCTCTGCTTTCCGGCCGCTGTGCTCACAGCCAGACCAGAGAAGCAGAGCACCGAGGACAGACAGCGATAGGTAAGTATGTAGCGTTTGTTTTTTTTACTTTAACGATGGTAACCAGGGTAAGACATCGCTGAATCGGCATCACACACGCCGATTCAGCGATGTCAGCGGGACCTCAATGATCAAAAAATGGCCCAGGCCATTCCGACACGACCAGCGATCTCACAGCAGGGGCCTGATCGCTGGTACGTGTCACACATAGCGAGATCGCTACGGAGATCGCTGTTGCGTCACAAAACTTGTGACTCAGCAGCGATCTCGCTAGCGATCTCGCTATGTGTGACGGGGCCTTTACTTTGGAGAAATCCAAACAACTGAGATAACTCAGGAGGGAAAGCTCTACTTGACAAAACTGAACTGTTTAAACACTTGCAACAGCAAAGCAAGGTAAGCCTGTACAGATAACTGGAAGGTAACACAGATCCAAACAGTGCAGGTTTACAGGTAGCCAGACGGTTCGATCTTCTGACCCCTCTCTGTCGCAGTATCTCTGTGACAATACCACTTAGGTCGGGGTCACACTTGCGAGTGCAATGCGAGAAACTTGCGTGACTCTCTCGTCTCAATACCCGGCAGTGCTGCCGGCACTCGGGACCGAAGCGTTCAGCTTCATAAAAATACATGCAGCCACACGCTCCGGTTCCGAGTGCTGGCAGCAGTGCTGGGTATTGAGGCGCGAGTTTCTCGCATTGCACTCGCAAGAGTGACTCCGGCCTTAGGAGAAAGATAACAATGTACAATAGAAGTATACCTACGCAAACAAATAATTAATTTCTGATGCAGAGTATAAAATAATAATTAAGAGACCACCGCATCAAAACCCTGTCATGGGCAGCCCAATCTCCAGCCCTGAACCCCATTGAAAACCTCTGGAATGTAACCAAGAGGATGCTGGATATTCACAAGCCATCAAACAAAGAAGAACTGCTTACATTTTTGCGCCAGTAGCAGTGTGAAAGTGGTGGAAAGCATGAAAGCTGTGATTAAAAATCATAGTTATTCCACAAAATATTGATTTCTGAACTCTTCCTCAGTTAAAACATTAGTTTGTTGTTTCTAAATGATTCTGAACTTGTTTTCTTTGCATTATTTGAGGTGTCAAAGCACTTTTTTTTTTAATTTTGACCATTTTTCTTTTTCAGAAAAAAAAAATACAAAATTTATTGCTTAGAAATTCAGAGACATGTTGCCAGAAGTTTATAGAATACATGAACAATTTACATTTTACTCAAAACTATACCTAAAGAGAAAAACTGAAAATTTTGCAGTGGTCTCTTAATTTTTGCCAGAGCTATAAGTGATGTAACCCAGAGTATTTTTCTTTAGTGCATGTAAAAAGTAGGGTGTTGTTTAGTGCACCTGGGTCCATGTTGCGGGTAGCTATGAGAGATGGGCAGGTCTGGCTACTCACATACCTCACCTGTGGGTGTGGCTACAGCCTACATAATGGAGGCTGTTTGGCACATGGTCTATGTGTTGGGAGGGAGAAGTGCGTGTGTGGCTCCAGACCGAGCTCGAGTGCTGGACATTACCCCAGCCTGTGTCCCCACAGGCCTGGCGGAGCAGAGCCCTGCTAAGAACATTTATGCTTTGTTTTTGCCTGCTCTAAAGGCAGTTTACCTTTTGTTGGTGCTTCTGGGTATATGGAGCAATAAACCTACATGAAGGAAAATGTGAAAAAATTGGAGTTTTTCCTTTTCTTTTTCAAAAGAAAATATAGTGCATACAAAATAAAAATGTACATGGTCAACATGACCAAGTCAACGCGTTTCAACTGCACTAGGCAGTCTTACTTATGCCTAGTGCAGTCGAAATGACTGGGTCATGTCGACCATGTACATTTTTCTTTTGAATGCACTATAATTTCTTTTGAAAAATGAGAGGTCAGATTCTGAGCCCCAGGTGGATGGTGGATAGAGCAACTAGGTGAGCTGGAATAAAGTTTCTATAAATCCACATGAACTTTTAAAGAAATGTGCCTCCTGTTTTCCTCCTGTTGCACCTGAGTACGATGTCTACAATTGGTGCTAGACTGCGGGGATCGGTCCAGGAGGTACCTGGGAGAAGTAAAGCAGGTGATTGCTGTGGATTGGCGGATCCACGAACTCTGGGCGGCTTGCTGTGGATCGGCAGGTCCACGAACTCCGGCGGCTTGCTGTGGATCAGCAGGTCCACGAAATCTGCAGAGCGGAGCCATGCAGAGAAGTGTGGAGCCTTGCTGTGGGGAACTGTTGGGGCAGATAGATTGCCGCGCTCAGGCGGTGAGGGGCCTGTAAGGACTGGCGGAACGTACCGAGTTAATATAGATGTTATAATTGGTGCGTTCACAGCCCGGGGTCCACCGTGCAGGAGAGAACCTGCTGCTAGAAGATGACGGCACTATATGGCGGTATAAGTGAACTCAGTTACTTCACTGAGTCGCACTGAAAAGAACACGCTGTGTCCTGTTAGCGTCACAGAGGAACACAGCTAACTGCTGAGCTGATGGCAGTCAGTGGTCACGCACACAGAGAAGCACACAAACACTCCTCTCCGGTGGAACCGGAATTCTAGTGGCTATTAGCCAGCCCTGAATACATACATACATACATACAAACTCCTCACCGGAGGTGCCGGTATTCTAGAAGCTTATTTCAGCCAAACCCTATCCACATACAGGCGCGACAACAAATAGCAAGCTCATAACATGAAGTGATACTAGCGCATGGCCGAGCGGCCATGCAAACCTTTTATAGCTGCAGCAGCTTCAGGACTCCTAGAGGACCAATGGAAGCTGCTACAATACCAGAGCAACTTCAGGAATTCCTAGAGGACCAATGAAAGCTTCAGCAGATTGTGACGCCCAGGAGACCGGGATACCCAGCACCGGACCAATGGAGTCTGTCTCTTGAGGGGGATGTCACGGGTGGCTTGACCCGGTGCTGTGGCCTCAGGCAATGCACAGTGTAAGGGGTATCATGAGGGGACAGGCACTTACTTGATCAGCAGCAGGTTCTCCCAGCGGTGACGATCCCGATCCTGGATAGATGGCTATTGTCCAAATGAAAGACTGAGGCACTGAAACGTTTAACCAGTTTACTTTAACATAAAAGGATTTACAACCAGTCCTGTCACCGGAGTCTGTATGGGAACTCTGAGTTACTTTGACCCTGCCGGGGTCTTCGCCTCTTATTGTGCGCAATTTCTGTGTGGCCCTGCTGCTGTATGTGAACTGGCTGCCGGCCCAATCTGTCCCCTCCGGGTCCTGGTTCGACGGGCAACCCGAGTCCTTTTATCGGTTTACCCCCTCTGGGAGTACCGCTGAACTCTGTGTCTGTTGCTGCGTCCGGCCCTAGTGAAGCTGATATCACCTCACGTTTTTCCGGTTGCTGTATTATATATAATGAATACAGCCACGGATCCGGTATCCGTCTTTGCGCCTGTTCTGGGTAGTGATTAATGCTACCCGGTTCTCACAATGTCCTTTTTCTCTATCCCTCTTCTCCTCAGGCCGGTGATTTAGGCCTGGTAACAGTCACAGGGCTGTTAGAGATTCAACTGTATGACCTCTCACTTTCAGCTCCTTGGCCCAACTGCCATTTCTTCTCTCAGACCAGAATGGATCAAGGGGAGTCTCTGGAGCTCCCCCTTCTGGCCGGAGGTGGTAGTGCAGTCTTGCTATTTTAGTATTTGTACTTACTGTCAGTAACTATTTTTGTGGCAAATACCCCTAGGGGTGCCACATTCCCCCTTAGTTAAGAACAGTACTCCGGGACTGTGGGACAATAACATTTTGAAATAACAATTAATATGTACAGAGTCTTAAAAATGAAAAGTTACAAAAACCACTCAAGGAAACAAAAATAGAGTTCTGTAAAAAGTCACTTCAAATAGCGTCCATTAATACAGTTCTATCCTTGAAGGTATTAGGAAAGGCACTGTACTTAGTGTCCAGGAATTTAGTTCCATTTTTCCAACGGAGTTATCAATATAAAGTCTAAAGAAAGTTCAAAAAGAGCAAAAAGCAAAGTTCAAAAAGCAGTCTTTCCGAAGCTTTGATTTAGTGCCTCCGGGCTGATAAAAAGTTCAAGAATATGCAATAAGTTCATACAGACAAGTCTCTGTAGGCACTGGGCTTAAACGTTGCAGACTGATAACAATGACTATACTACATTTTCTGTTTAACTATATACGGCATAACATATATACAATTCACATTATGAGCTTTATAGTTGGTAATCTGCATACCTGGCCGGTAATTGACCCTGGGTACTACGCTGTGATCTACGTAATAGCGGTGTCTCTTCATGTGGTGTACTACTGTCTACTGCGGATGTAGTATCTGCCCGCTCTGCTAAAGATAATTCCACGACTATGGAGTTGGCAAGTCCACCGTGAATGGGATTACTCTGACCAGGAATCTGTTCTTCCTGGCCTGGAACCTCCTGTAGTACGGGGTCAGCCTCTTCCTGTCTTGGGACTTCTGGTATTGGGTTCGGTGTTGGGTAAAAGGCCACCATGGGAACCACTACTGCACCATGGTATGTTAGTAGGGTTTTGGGAAAGTCTCCTATACAGGTGTGATACACTTCCTCTTCTTTTTCCTTTACTGGTTGAACCTGTATGGGTTGAATAACTTCTGGTTCTGGCTGGACAACGTCTGGCTCTTTCAATGCTTCCGGACATAATTTAAGATTGTCTCTTGACACTAGTACAGATGTTAAGCCTCCGTTTTTGCTAATGAGACACATTTTAGGATTATCCACTCTTGTTGGTAAAACTGTGTAGGGTACGGCTTCCCACTGATTGTCCAGTTTATTGGTTCGACGATTTCTCTTGAGCACTTGGTCACCCGGTCTTAATGGGGTCGCTAGAGCATTCTGGTTGAAAGTTCGCTCTTGTCTTTCTCTAGTTTGCTGAAGGCTTCTTTCCACACTCTCTTGCACTTGGCGATACTGCTTTTGCCGTATGATATCCCAATTGGAGTCTTGAACTTCTGCGTCTGGTTTCAGAATTCCCATTTCTAGATCGATTGGTAATTGGCCGGGTCTTGCACGCATAAGGTAAGCTGGGGTGCAGTTGGTGGAGCTCACCGGGACATGATTATACAGATCCACCAAGTCAGGCAATTTCTCTGGCCATTGATTCCTTTCTGTCTCAGGTAAAGTCTTTAGTAGGTCTATTACAATATGGTTCATCTTCTCGCATAAGCCGTTTGTTTGTGGATGATAGGCCGTCGTCCGGATCTTTTTGCAACCATACATATTACAGAATTCTCTGAAGATCTCTGATTCAAAGGCTGTACCTTGGTCGGTGAGAACCTGTTCCGGATATCCATGGGGTCTACAAAAGTACGTTTGGAAAGCTTTGGCTGCTGTTTTTGCTGTCAGATCTTTTACGGGTACTACTACCAAGAAACGTGAATAATGGTCCACGATGGTCAAGGCATAGACATAGCCGGACCGGCTTGGTGTCAACTTCACGTGGTCCATGGCTACAAGTTCAAGTGGTTGTTTGGTGATTATGGGCTGCAGTGGTGCTCTTTGGTTCTTTTGATCGTTTCTTCTGAGGTTGCACGGGCCACAATTTCTGCACCACTGTTCGATTGATTTTCTCATCCCGACCCAATAAAATCTTTCTCTTAGAAGTACTTCTAACTTTTTCCAACCGAAGTGACCAGCACCATTATGGTAAGCTTCGAGGACCATCTTCACATCTTGTTTAGGCACAATAATCTGCCAAACCAATTCATGTGTTTTCGGATTGGTGTATCTTCTACAGAGCTTCCCTTGATACAGGAACATTTTGCCTCTCTCTTTCCAGAGTTGATGCGTCTCTTCTGGGGCATCCTCATCGGGATATGCACTTTGCTCAGCCAACAGTTCCTTCACCAACTTCACAGCCGGATTGCTGTCTTGGGTGTCAGCCCATCTATGGTGTGCTAACGGATTAAAATTCACCTCTTGTTGTTTCTGATAGGTACTTGACTGATGATGTTTTGCCTTGGGACGATGGAAGGCTGGTAGTTCAATTTCTTCAAGCTCCCCCGTTTCCTCTTCTACATCTCTCAAGTGTGGCATCCGGGATAGGGCATCGGCATTTCCATTCTTGCGACCTGCTCGATACTTGATTATGAAGTTGTAATTAGATAACCGGGCTATCCATCGCTGTTCTAACGCACCTAATTTGGCTGTGTCCAGGTGGGTCAACGGATTGTTGTCAGTATAGACAATAAATTTTGCAGCGGCCAGATAGTGTTTGAAACGCTCCGTCACAGCCCAAACTACTGCCAGTAGTTCCAATTTGAAGGAGCTGTAATTTTCTGAATTTCTTTCAGTAGGCCAGAGCTTTCTACTTGCAAAGGCGATGACTTTCTCCCGACCTTCTTGCTTTTGTGACAGCACCGCTCCTAGTCCCACATTACTGGCATCGGTGTAGAGGATGAAAGGTTTATGGTAATCTGGGTATGCCAGAACCTCTTCTCCGGTTAGTGCCTTCTTTAGTTGTTCAAAGGAGTCTTCCCTTTCGTCGTTCCACTGAAAAGGAGGGTTTCGGTTTGAAGGTTTCTTCGTCTGCCCTACCAAGGTGTCTTGCAAGGGTGCTGCCAACTTGGTAAATCCTTTTATAAATCTGCGATAGTAACCCACCAATCCCAGGAATTGTCTCACTTCTTTTGCGCTGGTAGGTCTTGGCCAATCCCTTATGGCGCTTATTTTCTCGGGATCTGGTGCTACTCCCTCCGAACTCACGATGTGTCCCAGGTACTGTACCTTTGGCTTGAGAAGGTGACATTTGGATGGCTTGACTTTCATGCCATACCTGGATAAGGCTTCGAACACTTCTGCCAGGTCTATTAAGTGTTGTTCGTAAGTCTTTGAGTAGACGATCACATCATCTAGGTACAGGAGGACGGTCTCGAAGTTCTTGTGTCCGAGGCAGCATTCCATCAGCCGCTGGAAGGTACCGGATGCGTTGCAGAGTCCGAACGGCATGCGATTAAATTCACATAGACCCATTGGTGTGGTGAATGCCGTCTTTTCCTTATCTCTCTCAGCCACAGGGACTTGCCAATACCCGCTTGTTAAGTCTAAGGTGGAAAAATAATTAGCAGATTTCAAAGCAGTTAAGGACTCTTCTATCCTAGGCAAGGGGTAGGCGTCTTTATGGGTGATGTTATTAATCTTCCGGTAGTCTACGCACATTCTCATGGTTCCGTCCTTTTTTTTGACAATCACTAGAGGGGCCGCCCAGGGGCTACAGCTGTCTCTTATTACCCCGGCCTGTTTCATTTCCCTCAGCATATCTTTTGCACATTGATAGTGAGCGGGCGGTATGGGTCTATATCTTTCTTTTATTGGGGGATGGTCACCTGTGGGGATTGTGTGTTCTACCCCTTCTATCCGTCCGAAGTCCAATGGGTGTTTACTGAAGACTTGTTCATATTCCGTCACTAGCCTATACACCCCTTGTTTTTGATGGGTAGGTGTTGAATTTATGCCCACGTGTAGCTGTTGGCACCAATCCTCAATTTCTCCATCTGAGCCATTGCCTTCCACCTGACAGGTTGGTTCTAAGGGCTCAATGGTTGTGATGGCATTGTTGTCAACAGTATATAGCTTTGCCATTGTAGCATACCTTGGCAAAGTGACCTCTTCCTCTCCACAGTTCAAAAGTCGTACCGGTACTCGTCCCCGGTGTACCTCGACTATCCCTCGTGCTGTGAGTATAGTGGGCCTGCTGTCGGTGTACACTGGTTCTATTAAGGCTTGATAATCTCGTCCCTTAGTACCAATGGCTGCTCTACACCATACCAGCATTTCTGTTTTTGGTGGGATTACAATAGACGTTGCATCACTTACCCTCACACTGCCGATTTCTCCACCTGCAACTTCTACCTGTTGCCTTAACATCAATACTTTTATTTCCCTCCGGAGAACTTTCTGCTGGCAGGATTGGGCAGTTTCAGCAATTTGCTGTAAGACAGAAATGACTTCGGAAAAGCAGTTCTCTAACACATTCATTCCTATCAATACAGTTGGTTCACAGTTCCGCCGGTCAACATCAACAACAATTATACCCTGTTTCTTCAGTTCTACTTTACCAATCTTTATGGTCATCTCCCTGAATCCTAGTTTCGGTACCAACTTACCATTACTGGCCCATATATCTAGTTCAACATCAGAGGGCCCTTTATCAATATTTGCATCAGCCCAGTACCTCTTATAAAGGATATACGGTATAGATGAAATCTGGGAACCTGTGTCCAGCAAAGCGTTGAGGGGAATTCCGTCCAGCACGATAGGGATAATGGGTCGTCCTCCGATGTACCTGTCGTGCCAGGGTGTTGGGCCTTGAAAGTTCATCCCTGCGAAGCGGCCCGCATTCCCAGGGGATTCCCGTTTAAATCACAATCTCGTGCAAAGTGGCCCGGCTGCTGGCAACGGCGGCAAATGGGCTGTCCATCCGGTTGGTAGCGGTCGCGGGGTCGTCCTCTCCATGTCCGGTATCTCCGGGGTCTCATCCATGGAACATCCTCTCTACAGTTTGCCAACTCCATCTTGTGTCCTCTCATCTCCTGCATGGTTTTAGCCATTGAAGCAACAACATCAGCTAAAGAGTCAAGCTTTTGTTGAAGAGCCTCATTAGTACTGGGCCCCAGGGGCTTAGCAATGGCCCCAGACATAGCTGATGTCACTGGCACTCCCTGTTGTTGAGGTGCCTCTGCCATGGGTTGCGCAGGATCCTGATCCCGAGGTGCCTCTGCCAGCTGGAGACGTATAGCGCTCTCCTTTAATTGGGCAAATGTCAATTCAGGGTTCTTAAAAACAAGCATGCTCACATGCCCCCGGTGAGAAGGGGTGTAGAGTCCCTCAATAAATTGATCTCTTAGCAGTTTATCCGCTCCGGTGTTAAAAATGGGTTCAGCCAGTGTAAGTGATTTAAGGGCTTCCTGCAGGTTTAAGGCAAAGTCTCTCACGCCCTCATTAGCTTTTTGTTTGCAATTAAAGAATCGTATTTTAGCTTTGCTGCTGGCCGTGGTTTCAAATGTAGCTTTTAATCCAGCAAATATGCGTTCAACAGTGCCTTTTAGATCAGCTGCCCATGCTGTGACTTCTCGCTTAGCATGGCCACTTAACTGCATCATCAGGAGACTAACACGCTGAACTTCACCCACAGGGAACATGTCAAAATGGGCCAGCATCTTTTCTCTGAAATCGTCAAGGGTATTAGGCTCACCTTCATACATTGGAAGCCATGGGCCACCCGGGGTATATGGCATCAGTATCGGCATGATGGGTGCCACTCCTTGCACCGCTGCGCTGCCGGACTCTCTATTGACACTCTGTTTTTCAGCTGCATTAGCGTTGCCGGGTGCTGCGGCGTCTCCGTGCTGCGACATACTGTGCCCCCTTAGTTCTGATGTCAGAGCGCTCAGCTTGGTGCCGCCCACAATGACACGCCCCCTGCTGCTCCCACCCACCGCGCTCTGTAATGGCGGATTCTGAAGTTTTTCAGTTAGACTGGGGCTCAGGTGATGGCGTAGCTCAATTAACAGTCTCGTGCCTAACGGTTATGAAGTGATTACCTCAGGGGATGGCGGCCATCTTTACTCCATTATAACCAATGGGGAAAAGTCACTTTCAATAGTTTTCAATGGGGAATGGATTTTTCTTTAATAAAGTCAATTTTCAAGATTTTTCATCCCAGTTTTCACAGTTTTGGGCTCCAATCACGGCACACAATACCCGGTATACGGGCTGGCTAGATCCTGTTCGTGACGCCAATTGTGACGCCCAGGAGACCGGGATACCCAGCACCGGACCAATGGAGTCTGTCTCTTGAGGGGGATGTCACGGGTGGCTTGACCCGGTGCTGTGGCCTCAGGCAATGCACAGTGTAAGGGGTATCATGAGGGGACAGGCACTTACTTGATCAGCAGCAGGTTCTCCCAGCGGTGACGATCCCAATCCTGGATAGATGGCTATTGTCCAAATGAAAGACTGAGGCACTGAAACGTTTAACCAGTTTACTTTAACATAAAAGGATTTACAACCAGTCCTGTCACCGGAGTCTGTATGGGAACTCTGAGTTACTTTGACCCTGCCGGGGTCTTCGCCTCTTATTGTGCGCAATTTCTGTGTGGCCCTGCTGCTGTATGTGAACTGGCTGCCGGCCCAATCTGTCCCCTCCGGGTCCTGGTTCGACGGGCAACCCGAGTCCTTTTATCGGTTTACCCCCTCTGGGAGTACCGCTGAACTCTGTGTCTGTTGCTGCGTCCGGCCCTAGTGAAGCTGATATCACCTCACGTTTTTCCGGTTGCTGTATTATATATAATGAATACAGCCACGGATCCGGTATCCGTCTTTGCGCCTGTTCTGGGTAGTGATTAATGCTACCCGGTTCTCACAATGTCCTTTTTCTCTATCCCTCTTCTCCTCAGGCCGGTGATTTAGGCCTGGTAACAGTCACAGGGCTGTTAGAGATTCAACTGTATGACCTCTCACTTTCAGCTCCTTGGCCCAACTGCCATTTCTTCTCTCAGACCAGAATGGATCAAGGGGAGTCTCTGGAGCTCCCCCTTCTGGCCGGAGGTGGTAGTGCAGTCTTGCTATTTTAGTATTTGTACTTACTGTCAGTAACTATTTTTGTGGCAAATACCCCTAGGGGTGCCACAAGTACCTGAGCATGTCACCCCTGACCTCCACCTCCAATGAGAGGTCTTACATTGGGCATGCTCAGAAGGGAAAAAGCAGGACTTCGTGCCAAAGATGTCTGCTCGCTGCTGACCAGTACTGGCTACAATGGCTCAGCCTGGGAAAGCAGCAGAAACCATCCGCACAGTATCAGGCATAGCCAGACGCTGGGACCGAAGTCTCCGCTGAGCAGGCTTCACTGCGGCTGGAGAAGAATGGGAGACCGCAGTGGAGGTGGTTCGAGATTCCCCTTGTGCAGAGGCGGGAACTCGACCCCTAACAGGGCCTGAGAGGACCGTGGGGAGTCCACGGTGTGCACCCCAAGGAGAGATGGTAACCCAAAAGGGGTGGAGTCCCAAAAGGGGCAGTGACCCAAACAGGGATGGTTGCCCCAAAAAAGGGTGGTGACCCACACAGGGATGGTTGCTCAAAATGGGGTGGTGATCCAAATAGGGGTAGTGGACCAAAAAGGGCCTGTGGCAAATATGCCGAGGGACTGTTGCCAGGAGCATTGGTCGAACAGCGCGTGTCTGGTATCCTGTATCAGTTATACATCTGACAAGACATCACAAAGGTTCTCGGTGGAAGTCAATGGAGAAAGTGTGTCGGACTTCTAGACTTAGGGAGCCCGGTGAGCGCCACACTCCCTGTCTATCTGATCCCCAGAAGGAAGATGGACATCCACTGCATCCATGGTGTCCCTAGGGACTATCCAATGTCCAGGATCATTGAGACACCCAAGATTTTTATCAGCCATGACATCCCTGTAGTCCTGGACTTGCTCTACCCTATTGTAATAGGCCGGGACTTTAAATGGTTTTGGGACTTGTGGGAGGAGGTAGCGCCCCCTAAGATCGATGTCCCAGAGTTAGGGGTAACCGGGGAAAAGTGTCGGTCTCACCAACTTGGGGACTTAGAGGTGACCAACAGTGTGACCGTTAAAAACGGGGTAGTTCCAGGAAAGGGGTCCGACACCTGTTTATGTGGGGACTTGTTCCAGGGTGAAAAGCGGTGACTCCCATTCAGACTGTGACACAAGGGAAAAAGAGTGCGGCAAGGTAGACTCGAGTACAAATGGAAAGTCTTCCTCTTGTTGCCGGGGACACGCCGGCCGCAGAAAGGCAGGACAGTCTAGACCTTGAGAAGAGGGGTGAAGACAGGGTGAGGGGCAAACAAGGTTAATGTCCTTGATAAGGAGGTCACTTTACCACTGACAAACCCCAGCACAGAGGTAGTCGATGATGTGCGGAAAATAAAACTGACCCAGGGTGGTGGTAGGGATCCAACAGCTAAAATCGAAGTTGGAGAAGAACTCCGATGAAAAACAGAGAGCCTGCAGGAGCTGTCCGAATCGACCGCTGCCACCTGACAATTTGATCCTCTCATCGACAAACTGACAAAGGAAATGTACACGTGGGAAGAGCGAGTCGACCGTTTCTGCCAGGAGAAAAAGAGCACAACGAGGTCTGTCAACAGCTGGTGAACGAGAGGTTGAAGGTGTCAAGTATGGAAGCCGCCAACTCTGCGCAGCTGGATCAGGTGCGTCCCATGGAGTTTAAGCTTTCAGCAGCCAAGGCTCAGCTCGGAGAGAAGGAAGCGCAGGGGCAGAAGTTGCTTCATACCATCAGCTCCACCGAGAAGCTGCACTCTGCTCGGCAGGAAGACACAGAACACGTGTCTCAGCTGAAAATGACCTGCTGCAACAAAGCACAGGAGTTCTAGGACCTCGCCAAAAAAGTTTTCTCATGAGAAGCAAAAAGTGGAAGATTTACAGGCCGAATTAAAGCGTTTGAAAAAAACAGAAAACCGAGGACATCGTGTCTTTGGAGTAAAAAATATAGTTCTTACCGATAACGGTATTTCTCTGAGCCCATGACGGCACCACGGAGAGAGGGGATCCGCCCACCAAGGACAGGAAACCTACGGATAAAAAGGCGGTACCACTCTCCTGCATCAGTTGTTTTACATAGAGAATGATGGGAGACTACTAAAACATTTGTAAATTTTAACTGTTTATTATAACAAGATACCGCGTGTTTAAAGACTATGAATAGACTATGGCACTAATTTGATGTGCACACCCATAAGTGAAGGGAGGGAATGTACGGGTGCCGTCATGGGCTCAGAGAAATACCGTTATCGGTAAGAACTATATTTTTCTCTGATCGCCCATGACGGCACCACGGAGAGAATTGCATAGATAGTACATTCAGGGAGGGACCACTGCCTCCAGAACCCTTTTACCGAAAGTAAGGTCTGAAGAGGAGATTAGGTCCAATCTATAGTGCCTATAGAATGTGGATGGTGAAGACCAGGTAGCAGCTCTACATATCTGGTCTATGGAAGCTCCGGCCTTCTCGCCCAGGAAGTCGCTACTGCCCTTGTTGAGTGAGCCTTAACCTCCCCGGGAACGGACATCCCACTTGCCGAGTATGAGAGACTGATGGCGTCCGTGATCCATCTTGCTATGGTGGCTTTGGATGCTTTTTTCCCCTTCCGGGGACCCTGGAAACACACAAACAGAGAGGGATCCTCCCTACTCTCTCTAGTGGCTTCTAGGTAATGTGAGAGACACCTTTTTACATCTAGTGTATGTAATGTTTGCTCCTCCTTATTTTTAGGGTTGGGACAGAAGGAGGGGAGAGATATCTCTTGGGACCTGTGAAATTTTGAAGCCACTTTCGGTAGATATGCTGGGTCTGTTTTTAAAATGACTCTATCCTCTAGAAATTGTGTGTAGGGAGGATTAGCTGAGAGAGCCTGTAAGTCGCTAACCCTACGGGCAGAAGTGAGGGCGACTAACAGAGCAGTTTTTAGAGATAGATTTTTCAGTGAAGCTTCGCGTAATGGTTCAAATGGAGTACTAGTCAGGGCTTTAAGGACCAAGTTTAAGTCCCATTGAGGAACAACTTTTACTGGAAGAGGCCTCGATCTTCCTGCTGCCCTAATAAATCTAGAAACCCATCTGTTTGAAGCTAAGTCAAAATTGAATAGGGCTCCCAAAGCTGCCACATGAACTTTTAAGGTACTAGTGGCTAACCCCATCTCCAACCCATTTTGTAGGAACTCCTTGTCACCTCCTCCACGCACCCTTGAGGCCTACTAGCCCCCAGCGGTGGTGCCTCGGGTCACCACCCCAGCCGAGGCAGAGGGACCCCAGCTGCCTGAATCAGACTGGTTGGCCCCGGAATTCCAACGCTGACTGGTAAGTCCGTAGGTCTCCCATCAAGGACAGGAAACCAACTGATGCAGAAGAGTGGTACCGCCTTTTTATCCGTAGGTTTCCTGTCCTTGGTGGGCGGATCCCCTCTCTCCGTGGTGCCGTCATGGGCGATCAGAGAAAAATAAGTTCAATGCAAAAAGAGAGGACACAAAGGGAACAAGCCCTCCAGGAACTGTCCGCAGACTTGGAGGAGAAGAACGCATTTATCAGAGAGGCCCATGAGAAGCATCAGCAGGAGCTTCTCCAGACAGAGGACAAGTGGCACTGCCTGGCAGGGAAGCGGGATAAAGTTCTCCGAGAGCTCAAGATCGAGCAGGAGGCTAAGGCCCAGCTCCAGAAATAAGTGGATGGCCGCAAAAACGAGTTCTTCACTCTACAGAATGAACTGTCGCGCTCTCTCGATCTCATCACAATGAAGGAGAGTGACCTGGAGTGACTGACCAAAGAAGAGGCCTCCAGGGAGGAAGAACTCTAGCAGGGAAAATGCCATGCAGACGGCCTCACAAGGGAGGTCGACGTATTAGAAAACCGCTCTGACTCTCAGGATGAGAAGATCAAACACTATATGCAAGGAGGTGAGACTTCGCTCTTCCAGTGCATGGTAGAGGTACCCGAGAATGTCCAGGAAGCTTGTGCCAGTGAGGCCGTGCATGAGGCATTTAGAAAGGCAGTGGAAGTGTGTAGAGTGAACTGGGCGCCAGAGTCAAAGCAGTTATACTGTCCACTAGGGAAGTCACGGTGAAGCGGGTGGCTATCCCAAGTGACATGCACCTACATGGTCTTTGCACGAAACGTTGGATCTTGAGGAATGAGGAAGCCGCTTGACATCTGGAGCATGCAAAGAAAGCTCAAGGTCGGTTGGAATTGGTGGAGGGCATCGTTCAGGTGCCCAGGAATCTGGTGAAAAAAATCATTGGAAGACTTGGAAAAATAATGCAGGAGATCGTCGATAACCCTGGTGTGGCGAGTATGAGGATTCTGGCTGATGACCAAGCCCAGGTAGCTGGTGAAGATGGGACGGTTCCATTCTTCGTTATAGGATCCATGGAGAGCCTTAAGAATATCCTAGTACTCCTTGAATATCGCATAGCGTACTTAACAGAAGTAGAGCAGCTAAGACGTGACAGGTGGCAGATCAATAAACAGCTGCAAGAAATGCGAAGAAGATGGCTGCCACTTTGAACCCGAGGTCTGGAGAGACGAAGGGGTTCCCTAAAGGATGGAATAGTTAGAAGCAGTGACTCCTCTGTTAGCTCAAGGCTGAGTGCCCTAGGCAGGAGACCCTGTGGGATATGTGGGAACAGAGTCAGACTTCAGTCCCAGGGACTGTGCACTGCACGCAGGTCTCCTGGGAGAGTGCTTACGGCACGTGCATTCCCTGCTTCTTAAAAAGGATGTAAGCATGCTTCTAAAAATGCCCCCAGCCAATGGATGGAGACCATGTACAGGTCCTTCTCAAAAAATTAGCATATAGTGTTAAATTTCATTATTTACCATAATGTAATGATTACAATTAAACTTTCATATATTATAGATTCATTATCCACCAACTGAAATTTGTCAGGTCTTTTATTGTTTTAATACTGATGATTTTGGCATACAACTCCTGATAACCCAAAAAACCTGTCTCAATAAATTAGCATATTTCACCCATCCAATCAAATAAAAGTGTTTTTTAATAACAAACAAAAAAACCAACAAATAATAATGTTCAGTTATGCACTCAATACTTGGTCGGGAATCCTTTGGCAGAAATGACTGCTTCAATGCGGCGTGGCATGGAGGCAATCAGCCTGTGACACTGCTGAGATGTTATGGAGGCCCAGGATGCTTCAATAGCGGCCTTAAGCTCATCCAGAGTGTTGGGTCTTGCGTCTCTCAACTTTCTCTTCACAATATCCCACAGATTCTCTATGGGGTTCAGGTCAGGAGAGTTGGCAGGCCAATTGAGCACAGTAATACCATGGTCAGTAAACCATTTACCAGTGGTTTTGGCACTGTGAGCAGGTGCCAGGTCGTGCTGAAAAATGAAATCTTCATCTCCATAAAGCATTTCAGCCGATGGAAGCATGAAGTGCTCCAAAATCTCCTGATAGCTAGCTGCATTGACCCTGCCCTTGATGAAACACAGTGGACCAACACCAGCAGCTGACATGGCACCCCACACCATCACTGACTGTGGGTACTTGACACTGGACTTCAGGCATTTTGGCATTTCCTTCTCCCCAGTCTTCCTCCAGACTCTGGCACCTTGATTTCCGAATGACATGCAAAATTTGCTTTCATCAGAAAAAAGTACTTGGGACCACTTAGCAACAGTCCAGTGCTGCTTCTCTGTAGCTCAAAAGTGGCTTTACCTGGGGAATGCGGCACCTGTAGCCCATTTCCTGCACACGCCTGTGCACGGTGGCTCTGGATGTTTCCACACCAGACTCAGTCCACTGCTTCCTCAGGTTCCCCAAGGTCTGGAATCGGTCCCTCTCCACAATCTTCCTCAGGGTCCGGTCTCCTCTTCTCGTTGTACAGCGTTTTCTGCCACATTGTTTCCTTCCAACAGACTTACCATTGAGGTGCCTTGATACAGCACTCTGGGAACAGCCTATTTGTTGAGAAATTTCTTTCTGGGTCTTACCCTCTTGCTTGAGAGTGTCAATGATGGCCTTCTTGACATCTGTCAGGTCGCTAGTCTTACCCATGATGGGGGTTTTGAGTAATGAAGCAGGCAGGGAGTTTATAAAAGCCTCAGGTATCTTTTGCATGTGTTTAGAGTTAATTAGTTGATTCAGAAGATTAGGGTAATAGGTCGTTTAGAGAACCTTTTCTTGATATGCTAATTTATTGAGACAGGTTTTTTGGGTTATCAGGAGTTGTATGCCAAAATCATCAGTATTAAAACAATAAAAGACCTGACAAATTTCAGTTGGTGGATAATGAATCTATAATATATGAAAGTTTAATTGTAATCATTACATTATGGTAAATAATGAAATTTAACACTATATGCTAATTTTTTGAGAAGGACCTGTATTTTAGGCAACTTTCCCAAAAGGCACACTTCAGTATCCTCTGTGTTACCGGTTTCCTCATTGTATCGGTGTTCTCTGAATCCGATCCAGTCTGTACCTAATCCTGCCTTCCCTCTCTGAACCTGACCCAGTTTGCCCTGCCTGTACCTGACCCTGCCTGCCCTATCTGAACTGGTTCCTGTCCGTGCTGCATCTACCAAGTCGAGAACCTGGTCCACCTTGTCAGCACCCATCACCGAACACCAACCTGTCCCAGTAGCCCAGGAAAGGGTTGGCATACTAAGGCATGCAGGCCATGCTTTTGTAAATAAAAAAACATTGAAAACAAAAAAATTGTGTGAAGACAAAAGTGGAGCAAATCGAGTATTAGATCACAAACATGGCTGTCCCCGTTGCTAGTACCCAGAAAGAAGCGGACAACCTCAAGACCATCCTCATGTTTAATACAGGTATATAGAGATTCAACATCCGCTGTTAAGATAATATCCAAAAGTCGTTGTATAACTTCCGGCTGTCTTGACAACTATGGTCTCCAAGCAATTGCAGATAGGGTGAGTGAGGGAGAGAGATCCCCCTCACAAATTGCTAAATGTCACAACCGCTTTTGATGACAGTCTTTGAAAAGGTTAAACAGCCAGGGGCAGGGCTGGATTCGGCCTTGAGCCTCTCATTTTCCAATTATTATTGCTTAGACCATCAGGGTTGGAGAACCACGATGACCTTTTCTGCAGCCCCAGCATTTCCTATGTGAAGTAAATGCATTATAAAATTCATCACAAGGGGTTGACTGCGTTCCAGACCACCAATGTAAAACTGGAAAAGCAGTTGTGAGAATCAACATGTTCATTATCACCTAACATCACAGCAGCACCAAAAAGAAGCAGCTCCAGCCGTCACATAATGGGTGAGTCAATTGTTTGACCAATTATAGCAGGGTCATTATCAAGTTGATAATTTTCTGTGGCACCCGAATGATGGTATAAATATCCAAATGGCCCCTGGCAAAAAAAAAGGTTCCCCACCCCTGCTTTATATAATGCAATAGTATTGTAGTATACAATGTATATCTCCTTCTCCTTTGAAGTTCATTAGCTAGCTGAGCTTCAGAGGGGTAAAAGGATGGCAGCGATGGGGGCTTTAGGCAGGTAGTAATCAGCACCTCATAATTGCATCGCAAGGTGCTGGTAAGTGGGAGCAGCGGTGCGGGTTCCATTTAAATGAAACCGTCAGATTTATATTTGGCATTTAAATAGTTAATATCCCTGAACAATGTTCACCTATGGCCGCATCTGTTGAGACAAATGCTAGCTAGTTAATATAGCTGGTATTTTTAGTGTGCGGAGGGAGAGCAGCTCCTAAGCCCTCTTATTATTAATTATTATAGTGCCATTTATTCCATGGCACTTTACATGTGAGGAGGGGTATACATAATAAAAACAAGTACAGTACAAGTCACAATGGTACAGGATGGAGGATCCTGCCCAAGAGGGCTCACACTCTACAAGGGTTGGGTGAGGATACAATAGGCGAGGGTAGAGCTGGTCGCGCAGTGGCTTGGTCGAGTGGTGGTAACTGCAGGTTGTAGGCACACCCGATCACCAGCTTAATCACGTACATATATGTGATTAAAGGGTTAAGCAATGAATAAAACGCTAGCGATGTTTGAATTGATAATGCTAACAAAACACTCAAAGATTCAGGAGTTTTCTGAGCTTTTTTTAGTCTTCACATTGACTTCTATTGTAAAGTATGGGGCATCTTTCTAGCAGAAAACACCCGAAGAATGGACATCACTTTATTTAAAACCCATTCACCACCTTGGGGACTTCCATTTATGAATTTCTGCTAACCTTTTCCCCAGAGCCATAACTTTTCTATTATTATGTCAATATGGCCGTATGAAGGTTTGGTTTTTTTGCAGGACAAGTTGTACTTTTAAACGACACCATTGATTTTACCATAAAGCATACTGGAAAACGTGAAAAAAATTCCAAGGCGGTGAAATTGCAAATAAAGTGGAATTCCATGACATACCTATAAGTCATAGGTCATGAAGGAGTGAAATATTTGGAGTTTTTAAAAGTCTGAATCATTTAAAAGATGCTCAGAGCCTAATACTATGTACAGCAAGTTGTTGCATAGAAATGAATAGGAAGAATGTTTTGCAAGCGTTTTTTTCCAGTGAACCTATTCAAGTGCTGGAAGAAAAAGCGTAGCGTCAACCTAGCCAAATAGATACAAAATATATAATTGTATGTGTGTATAATTATATATTTTACATATCAATAAATTAAAGATAAATATGCTTGCAATAGAAATCCGACATTGAGAATATAGACTTTCATGATGTTCACCTTATTAGAATCTACAGGAAACTTACTGTATATACTTGAGTATAAGCCGACCCGAGTATAAGCCGAGGTCCCTAATTTTGCCACAAAAAAACTGGGAAAACTTACTGACTCGAGTATAAGCCTAGGGTGGGAAATGCAGCAGTTACTGGTAAATTTAAAAAATAAATACCAATAAAAGTAAAATTATCGTAATTTTTGGACCATAAGACGCACCCGAAATTTTGGGGTGGAAAATAGTAAAAAAAAAACAAAACGATTTTTATAAGATGGGGGTCTGTCTTATCGTCCAAATTTAAGGCATCTTACCTTAGGGCAGACGGTGGTAGAGCGGGGTCACAGGAGACACAGTCCCTTCCTCAGGAAGCCGTCAGCGGCAGAAGTAGGGCAATGCTGCAGTCCCGGGGTATCCCAGCAGTGCGATGCTGCGGGTCCGGTGTCGGGGGTGAGGCAGAGCAGAGCATGGAGCATGGAGCAGGGGCCCTTCCTCAGGATGCCAGTGGCAGAAATGTGGCGATGCTACAGCCCTATGTCCATGGTGAGCAGAGCCGAGTGCATCATTGGTTTCTCGGCGGCCATTTTCCTGAAGCCGAGGGCCGCCGAGATCTAAATCTGCGCACATGCGGCCTTCGGCAGTCATTTTCCTGAAGCTGAGAGCCACCTAGATCTAAATCTGTGCAAGCGCAGCCTCCGGCAGCCATTTTCTTGAAGCCCACAGGAAAATGGAGTGCGAGAGGCCAAGTCGAGATCTCAATCCACGTATGCACTGCCTCCAGCGGCCCACGGCTTCAGGAAGATGGCTGCAGCGAAAATGATGATGCACTCTGCACTGCTCACTGCTGACTCCGTGCTTCAGCATCGCCACACTTCTGCCCCCGCAGGTTCCCTGAGGAAGGGACGCTGCTACATCACTGCCGCAACCCCCAGTAAGCCGGTAAAAAGTGCGTCTTATAGTCCAAAAAATATGGTAATTGAGACATCAGTAGGTTAAATGTTTTTGAATATCCATATTGAATCAGGAGCCCTATATAATGCTCCATACAGTTCATGATGGGCCCCATAAGATGCTCCATAAAAAATACGCACCATATAATGCTCCATAAAGTTCATGATGGGCCCCATAAGATGCTCCATACAAAAAAATATGCCCCATGTAATGCTCCATAAAGGTTGATGGCCCCATAAGATGCTGCTGCTGCGATGAAAAAAAATATGACATACTTGCCTCTCGTCGCTGGGGACCAGGTGCTGGTGTCCTGAGTAGGCAGGGACACCGGCACGCTATGGGGGCCAGGTGCCGCTGACTCAGGCCCCCGGCACTTGCGATATTCACCTGTCCCCATTCCACCGCCGCGCACTAACCACGTCATCGAGCCACCTGAACATCACAGCCAGAGGACATGGCCCGGTGGTGGAATATGGACAGGTGAGTATCGCATGGCTCACCCTCTCCTGTCATACTCACCCTCCTGGCACAGTCTCTGCACTTCCCTGCTTCTCCGTTGTCCCGGGCGGCAGCTCCTTCCAGTGCTGAGCGGTCACGTGGTACCGCTCATTAAAGTAATGAATATGCGTTCCACGCCTATGGGCGTGGAGTCACGTGCATATTCATTACTTTAATGAGAAGCACAATGTGACCGCTGAACACAGGAAGAGCTGTTGACGCCGGAGACCATCTGAGAAGCAGGGAAGTGCAGAGACCGCGCCAGGAGGGAGTAAGTATGATGTGTCAGGTACCGACTCCTGGCGCTCCTCCTCCCCCGCTGACCCCCTGGGACAAGCAAGTATAAGCCCAGAGGGGCACTTTCAGCCTAAAAAAAAAATGGGCTGAAAATCTTATACTCGAGTATATACGGTAATTATGGAACTGGAGTACGTAATTGGCTATTTACAGATTAAAGAAGAGTAAAGAACGTGAGAGACTCCTGTGATAAGGTTGTGATTTGCAAATTCCAAAATAAGGAGTAAAATTGGATATTCACTCTGAAGTTTGGAAACTGAAGCATCATCAGACAGTCCCATCCATTTGAGCAATAAAACTTTCATTGCATTGGGAAATAAGGCAGCAACCAATTCCTCAGCAGGCGGCAAGTCTGAAATGTGGTCAATATGTTTCCTTTTAAACTCCTCTACCTGATGACTGATGTGATCATTCTCACTGCGATATCGGCTTCCTAACCAGCTGCTAACCTCAAACAACAATTGGTTGTCATAGACATTGGATGCCTCCTTCTGTGGATTGTCGTTTACGCGACTTACAGCTTCCAGAAGTTCCATAATGCTATTAACCGTCTTATCCAAGCAACTGTGTCCACAGAATATTTGTCCTACAACATCCAACAAAGCCATGACGGTCTTCAGCAGTTGGTTCTCTAGGTTAATCTCCAAACTTGAACACAAGTCCAAGAGAGATTTAATCCGCAGGATAATTAAATCGCTGCCCGCCGTGTCCTGTGGTGAACGCACATTAGATCCACTTGGTCTGGTCATGCAGTAGTTGTGCTCTGAGAACCTACAGGGGACTTTAAGAATCTCACCAATTTGTGAAGAAGCAGAGACTGCAAAGTTTTCATGGATTCCATGTTCCTTAGCCTGGTTACATAACGGAACTACGTAATTTTTGCTTTCCAGGCAAGTACTTAGGTTGTAACTTTTCTTTAGAGGCTCATCTTTAAGGCGGGATTTCCACAGCTCCTAGAAACAAGAAACAGAAACAAGGGCAGATATTGATACTGAAGTATCATAAAAGCATATCAATTGCAATTTTATAAACTGGATTGTGAGTCGGTGCTGCTCCTAAAAGTGTGGGTCTACAATCCCTTATATTCTTGGTTTAAAAATGGTGTAATATGCGCAATCCCCCCGAAATGACACAGGTACATCTAATTAGACTGAAGCTATTAGTTAGATAAGGTACATGTAAAAAACATTTGATAGCCTTGGATCTCAACAGCTGATATATTATGCATGTTATAATATTACTGGAAGAAGGTCGTCAACCTCTTACCGGCATATGACGTACTATTACGCCATATGTCAGGTTCCTGTCCTTCATGTACGCTCAGTAATTAATCCCGCATCATTCCAAGCAGATACTGGCTGTGTTATTAAGTCATTATCTGCCTGTAACAGCAGGTGTAGCACAGCAGCCATTAAACACTTCAATTTTGTTGCAAATCTCCAACTGTGACATTTACAGTGTGGTCTGGTGGGAGTGGCACACAGTTCCATGTGGCCGTCAGCCTCGTTGTGACGAAATTGCATGGCGATGATGGGTTGATATTGCAGTCAGAGGTATACTGAAAACCCTGTGCTTGCCACAACAGTGCTACCATGAAGACCAGCTTGTGGCTGTTGATAGGAAACCTTGATTTTCACTATATACTGCAATACTCTTACTCAGGCATACACATTTCTTCAGACCTCTAATATCAACCATTTGATAAAGCTCATCCTAATTGGGTGACTGATCTACTCAACCTTCCAGAAGAGAAATGGAAGGAGATTGAGGAGAAAAACTACACCTTGGTTATGAGTGATGAGACATTTAGTTTGGAACAAAAAATTCCTAAACGGGTCTATCACACCCCTAAAAGACTGAAAGGGGTTGTCCGGCCTTGGAGTACAAGTCTGCAGAGTACACAGTGCACACGCTGTGAGAATTCGCAAGTATGCAGTCTCAGAGGGACTGCAGATTTGTAGCCTAAGATCGGACAACCCCTTGCCAGACAGGAGGACCAGGAAATGGTGCTGTCTTTGCCAACAAAAGAAATCAAGGCGCAGAAATTTCAGGTTGCTTGTAGGTACAATTTTATTTGAACTGATAAAAACTACCATATATACTCGAGTATAAGCCGACCCGAGTATAAGCCGAGGCACGTAATTTTGCCACGGAAAACTGGGTAAGCTTATTGACTCAAGTATAAGCCGGGTATGTATTGTCCCCTCTTCCCTGTCGTGCAATGTGTGGCTCCCCCCGTCCTGTCCTGCTCTGTGTGGCTCCCTCTGTTGTATGCATGGCTCCCCCCTGTCCCATCTTGTATGCATGGCTCGGCTCCCCCTGTCCCATCCTTGTATGCATGGCTCGGCTCCCCCCCGTCCCATCTTGTATGCATGGCTCAGCATCCTCCCCCTTGTATGCATGGCTCCCCCCTGTCCCATCTTGTATGCATGGCTCAACTGGGCTCCCCCCCGTGCTCTCCCGTCATACTCACCCTCCTCGCACGGTCACTGCACGTCCCTGCATCTCCGTTGTCCCGGCGTGGCAGCTAATCCTGTGCTGAGCGGTCATGTGGTACCGCTCATTAAGGTAATGAATATGCGTTCTATGCCTATGGGAGTGGAGATGCGGGAAGGGTGAGTATGATGTCACAGCCACTGGCTCCTGCCGCTGCTCTGCCGCTCCCCTCCCCCTTTCTGGACCATGACTCGTATATAAGCCAAGGGGTCACAATTACATCTATTTATGCATGAGCAGTTTGAATTTCCCAGAATCCTGTCTCCCCAAGTCTGCTTACTTGTTCTTGTACATGAGGTAGCATCCGGATCATAGGATGGGCTATTTTTTTTAGATTTATACTTTTATGTGCATGAAAATTATGGCCTGGAAACCACTCCAAGTGTAATATACTGGATAACGTCAATAAATATGTTACAATGTGTAAGACACTTTACCCCAATATGCAATGTACCCAAATTTGAAAACTTGTAGGGGGTAAAAAGCCAGCTACTGTGGATACCGCATTTACAAACAGAAAGGACCTGCGAATACAATGAATGACGTAGTATGTTGTATCTGGCGCGAGGGCTTGGGAGGAGGGCTGATGGGGATCGGGCGCTTGGAAGGTTGTATTATTATTATTATTTATTTATATAGCACCATTGATTCCATGGTGCTGTACATGAGAAGGGGTTACATACAAGTTACAAATATCACATACAGTAAACAAACTAACAATGACGGACTGATACAGAGGGGCGAGGACCCTGCCCTTGCGGGCTTACATTCTACAGGATTATGGGGAAGGAGACAGTAGGTTGAGGGTTGCAGGAGCTCCGGTGTTGGTGAGGCGGTAGCTCCGGTGTTGGTGAGGCGGTAGCTTCGATAGTGATGAGGCAGCAGCGGTGTCAGTGCAGGCTGTAGGCTTTCCTGAAGAGATGAGTTTTCAGGTTCCGTCTGAAGGATCCGACTGTGGTTGATAGTCGGACGTGTTGGGGCAGAGAGTTCCAGAGGATGGGGGATATTCGGGAGAAGTTTTGGAGGCGATTGGATGAGGAGCGAATAAGTGTGGAGGAGAGAAGGAGGTCTTGGGAGGACCGGAGATCACGTGAGGGAAAATATCGAGAGATTAGTTCAGAGATATATGGAGGAGACAGGTTGTGGATGGCTTTGTAGGTCAGTATTAGCAATTTGAACTGGATACGCTGAGGGAATGGGAGCCAGTGAAGAGATTTGCAGAGGGGGGAAGCGGAGGAGTAGCGAGGAGAGAGATGGATTAGTCGGGCAGCAGAGTTAAGGATGGACTGGAGAGGTGCAAGGGTGTTAGCAGGGAGGCCACAGAAAAGGATGTTGCAGTAGTCAAGGCGGAAAATGATGAGGGCGTGCACAAGCATTTTAGTAGATTGGGGGTTGAGGAAAGGACGGATCCTGGAGATATTTTTGAGCTGGAGGCGACAGGAGGTGGAAAGAGCTTGGATGTGTGGTTTGAAGGACAGGGCAGAGTCGAAGGTTACTCCGAGGCAGCGGACTTCGGGTACAGGGGAAAGCATGATGTCATTGACTGCGATAGATAGGTCAAGTAAGGAAGATTTGTGGGATGGAGATTTGTAGTAAGATTTAAATCTAATATCTGCACGTGTATTTACTCTTGCATACGATCTTTGTAGTATCATTAACTTTTGCAGCTTGCACTGCTTGATTTGAGTAGAAACAATGTTCCAGTTACTTATATGCTTTGTTGTAAGCCTGACCATATAATTTGTTTAGATGAATGAAACTGATACAATGTTGTATTGATGAACTGATTTATACAGTGTTGAAATTGCATAAATAAATCCTTTAAATAACATGCCCATGAGAGGGTTAAGGCTACACGATATCCCAGTCATCCAGCTAAACAGGACATTTGGAGAAACTTTGCAAAGTGCAATCTCTTAGCCAAATAACATTGATGAGATTTCTCCAGGGGATTCAGGTTAGCCTTTAGAAGAAGACTTAAAAGCAGCTGATAAAGTTATTTCGACAAGAGCTTGTCAGCTAAATATAGGGAGCAATATTCTGGTCATAAGAACCATCAAGTCAGTGCTCCAATCATTCAATAGTTTAAAGGGAATCTGTCATCACATTTGACCTATCTAAACTATTACTATGGGCATATAGGGTATAGGTTGATGAAAATAGTCCTCCCTGTGTGTTTCATATCAGATGTGTTGTTGCTGAGAAATCCTCTTTTATCACGTTATACAAGTGACCTCTTCTAGGCTTTGCGGTGGACGCTGCCTGGGAGATAACTCTGCCTCCAGAGCTTATTTTACATGACGGGCAGTTACCAGTGTGATGTGTAATGGCCGCTCTCTGCTCTTCTGATCTCACTGCAGAGTAGTGTGCAATTATAATTAACACATCTGCAGATTCCCCTAAGCTCCAGCTTCCATCTCACAGGCAGACAGGGCTGCAATATTGTTGAAATACAGCAGAGCTGAGAGAGAAGCAAGAAATATGTTTGCAAGAAGACAAATTTCATTTCTCCTGTTCTGTGTTCGTTACTTGTCTCACACAGGGAACTCCCCTTCATGTATAATAATCTCTGGGGGCAGAGTTATCTTCCCGGCATCATCCACCCCAGAGCCTGGAAGGGGTCACATATATAAAGTGATAAAAGAGGATTTCTCAGCAACATTGCATCTGATATGAGGCACACAGATTGTTCGGTAGTCTAAAGGTACCGTTACACTAAACGACTTACCAACGATCACGACCAGCGATACGACCTGGCCGTGATCGTTGGTAAGTCGTTGTGTGGTCGCTGGGGAGCTGTCACACAGACAGCTCTCTCCAGCGACCAACGATCAGGGGAAAGACTTCGGCATCGTTGAAAATGTCTTCAACGATGCCGAAGTCCCCCTGCAGCACCCGGGTAACCAGGGTAAACATCGGGTTACTAAGTGCAGGGCCGCGCTTAGTAACCCGATGTGAGGAAAATGTATATCATAAGTTAGTTTTCTTGCTAGCCTGCGTGGGCTAAGCCCCCCTTCTTGGAGTGATACTGCAACAGTTTGTAGCTGCAAATTCCTGGCTTTCCTTCTCAGAGAGTGTGGGGGTTAGGAGAGCCAAAGGTATTTACGGCCGGCATTTCCTGTGTAAGCTCTTGTTCAGCTATAAGTGAAGTAGAAACTTCGAGGATCCATGAAAGATTCTTTGTTTAGTTTTTGTTAGATATTAGGCAAACGATTTAAGCTTGAAATACGAAAATATATATTCTTATTCTCACTCGGTGTATCTACCCATCCCGCGAAACACGGGCTTCTAACTCCATCTGGTAAAGAAGTAGGGATTTCTCTGTAAATATGTATCCCAGATAGGACATATTTGATCTCATTAGAATGCTCACGTTAATCCGAGATGAATGATGGATTTGTTAGGACTATAACATGTTTTGTAGCGGAGTTATCGAAATTAGATATAGATTAGAAAAAAAATGAGTTAACTGAAGAGGTAGGAGGGACGAGGTGATCCAACCCCTTTCTGGGATGTTACAGGCTTAAGCTATAACTGTCTGCACACATCCCCAGCTTGCTTCTTGTCCTATTTTCCTGGAAGAGCTGAGTACATCCCATGAGCTGGGACGTATGGAAAACTGCCCTAGCCTGGTTGCCTGTCATGCTTTGAACATGTGAGTGTTACTTTTTCTCATTTATTCCCTTTATGTTATAATTACCCTTGTACATATTTGCAATTGTCTCATTTGTAACATCTTTATAAAATATTTTTGATAAAGCACTGCCTAATTTTTTTAAGGGATATAATATTTAATATTAGTTCGTTCTCCTGTTCTAAACCGTACCCTAGGTCTTCTGAAGGGTAATACGCTACTGTTACTGTTGTGTTGGGTTAGCTTCGGACCCGTTTAATCGAAGCTGGTGGCAGCGAGAGTGTGCTGACTGTTGAGTGATGCTGTAGCGACTGCGGCGTTGATAATTATTGTTCCTGCCTGAGTGGGAGTAGTTATCGCGTCGCTGCAGCGTGCCCAATAGCCAGTACATAGCAGGCAGCCTGTCTGGCGACTAATTACCCTAGGTGCAGTACCTAATCTGACCTGAGAGTAAGGGGGGCGCCAGAGAGCTGCAAGTGTTAAGTGGAACTGTAAGCGGGATATACATAAATCCCTGCAGTTCGTGGTATATAGAAAAGCAGTGGGATACCTAAAATAAGCCCCTGCTGTAAACTAAGAGGTCAATAGCCTTGTGTGTGGTTTTTCATCACATCGTGGAGTGGAGGGATAACTAAGATAAGCCCCCCTGCACATGTGATAGCCGTCTGTTGGCCTAAAGTCACCTCAATCCGTGACGTAGGGGTGACGGTCACGGTGTGAATCCTGACCAATTGGTGACAGCGGTCAGGGGAATCGTGACATTTGGTGGCAAGGCGGTGGGATATCTTAGAGCATTAGTGATTTGGTTTGAGTAATCATTCCTCTCACTAAAAACTTGCAGAAAGTTCTTGCGAGGACTCTGCGCAAATAAGTTTGGAGAATGAACTCAGTGTTTTATTAGTCTTGAGACAATTGTGTACTGGTAATTATCCCCTCCCTTCCTCTTCGTTTTTCTATCCTATCTTTTATTTGGCAACCATGGCTGCGAAAGGGGAAGCCTGGTACAACCAGCAGAAGAAGGACATTCTTGCTGGGATATGCATGTACCATGGCCTGAACCCCCAGGACAAGTCCAAGGCTCAAATGGTCGCTGACCTGGTGCAATTCGAAGCAGACCAAGCCAGGTCACAGAGCCCAGAGGCCGCAGAAGCCAGCACCAGCGAACATGGTGCTGCAGCAGAGGTCCAACCACTGAATGCCGGCCCTGTTAGCAATCCGGGCGAATTGGACCCCCACCTGCAGGCGGCCTTGAAAGAATTCCCCACTGACGACCATGAGGGACGCCGGCAGCTGATTCAGAAATACCGGCAGGAGGCCCAGGCCCAGCAAGCCGAGAGAGAGGCCCGAGCTGAGAGAGAGGCCCGGGCTGAGCGAGAGGCCCAGGCCCAGCGAGCCGAGTGGCAAGCGGAGCGGGAGTACCAGCTGCAGATGGCCCGACTGCAAATGCAGGGGTCGTCCCAGTCCAGCCGTGAGCCCAGCAGCGCTCAGATGCCTAAGCCCCGGCCCGATCACTTTCCTGTTATGGAGAAGGACGGAGACTTGGACACGTTTCTGCGGGCCTTTGAGAAAGCCTGCAGACAGTATCGGCTGCCTACAGATGAATGGGCCCGATACCCGACACCAGGGCTGAGAGGCAAAGCTCTGGAGGCGTTTGCTGCCCTCCCTCAAGAACAAGATGGTGACTATGAGGCCATCAAGTAGGCTCTGATAGCCAAGTACCAGCTTACACCCGAGGTGTACCGTAGAAAGTTCCGGACCCTCCAACGTGGCCCACACAACAGTTACAGTGATGTGGTGCATGGACTGGGGACCCACTTTGACCAGTGGCCCCAAGGACTGTCAGTGACCACCTTTGCACAGCTGCGAGACCTGATGATCAAAGACCAGTTCTTTCATCTTTGCCCAGCTGAGGTGCGACAGTTCGTGATGGACAGAGAACCCAAAGACGTGACGAAAGCAGCGCAGATTGCCGATGCCTATGAGGCCGTAGATCGGAAGTGTGGAAGCCAGTCACCACCAGCTGGAGGGGGTAAGCCTGCAACCAACGCCAGTATCCCTGCCAGCCAGCACTCCAGAGGTCCTGTCCCCGTAGCCAACAGCACCAGACCTACCACCAAACCTTGCAAGTGTTTCACCTGCCATCAGACTGGTCATATCAGTCCCTCCTGCCCAACCAAGCAGAAGAACACCCCAGCCAAGGCCCCAGGGCCTAATGCAGCAGTTCTTTTGGTGGGTGGTGTGGTTGGGAGGGTGTGTGACAACGTACAGCACTGTGGGAGGCCATGTTGCTACAGGCCTCAAGGACACCGGGGCTGAACGAACCCTCATCCGACCCGAACTGGCGGCCCCTGAAGAAATCATTCCGGGGAAAACCCTAACTGTCACTGGGATTGGGGGCATCAGCTGTCCCTTACCGATGGCCCGGGTTTTTATTGATTGGGGTGCCGGGAGCGGGGTGAAAGAAGTGGGGCTGTCTGATAATTTGCCCACTGATGTTTTGTTGGGGACTGATTTGGGGAGGATGGTTGCATACTACGTCCCTGACACCCCTCCCCAATCTACTAATGAGGGTAACGTTAACCCTGATGATGATGATGATGGGAAATCGCATGTGTTACCTGACCATGCTTTATCTTATAATGATGCATCTAATAACCATTTTTTCCCTAGGATTGATGGTAAAAATGTTGTACCTGTGCCAGCTGAACCTGATAATGATTTTTCTGTGAAGGTTAATGTGTCCATAAGTACAGGCGTGCCCAGCCACGTCGCTCTGTGGAGTGAGACGGCTGAGGAACCCCTAACAGGGGCAAGTGTCGGTGCTACAGGAAATGGGGAGATGCATGGGAACCGTGAGAAAGGTGATGCCATGAAAGTGACCAGTGCCACCGAGGAAGGTAACTGGCCCATAAGTAGCACTGCCCCTGGAGTGTTGGGGGTGGATGGGGAGGTAGAGCCCATAACAGCGCCGGCTGATGGGTCTGAAGAAACCCCCGGGGAGACAGCCTACGTAGCTGCTGTCACCCGCAGTCAGAGTGCCCGGAACGCAGATAACTGTCTGCCTTCCGGACCCTCCTCAGTCATTACTGTGACTGAACCAGAGGTGGACCCAGAGCAGGTCCAAGAGGGTTCCCGTGGGGAAGGGACCCTGACGTCGCTTTTGGCTTCCGCTAGCCAGGAGTTTCAGGCCGCTCTGCACACAGATGCGAGCCTAGAGAGTTTGAGACAACTTGCCGGGACGCTCTTCTCCGAGGCTGATAAGGAGAAGGTGTTCTGGGAACGAGGAAGGTTGTACCGGGAGACAGTACCCGGAGAATCACAAAAGGAGTGGTTGAGGGAAAGACAGCTGGTCGTCCCGCAGCAATTCCGGGGTGAGTTGTTGCGGATTGCCCATGAGATCCCGCTAGCTGGACACTTGGGGATCAGCAAAACTAAGGCCCGGCTGTCTCAACACTTCTATTGGCCTAAGATGGGGACAGATGTGTCAAACTACTGCCGCTCCTGTATCACTTGTCAAAGAGTGGGGAAGGCGGGGCCTGCTCTTAAGGCTTCCCTGATCCCTTTGCCAGTGATAGAGGAGCCTTTCCAGAGGATCGCTGTGGACATTGTAGGCCCGCTGGCCATGCCCAGCAGCTCTGGAAAGCAATACATCCTTACTGTGGTAGACTACGCTACCCGGTACCCAGAGGCAGTAGCTCTGTCGTCAACTAGGGCAGATAAGGTGGCGGATGCCCTGTTGGCCATCTTTTCACGTGTAGGGTTTCCCAGGGAAATGCTTACTGATCAAGGGACCCAATTTATGTCTCGCCTAATGGAGGCTCTCTGTAAGAGAATGCAGGTGAAGCACCTGGTATCGAGTGCGTATCACCCACAGACCAATGGCCTGTGTGAACGCTTCAATGGTACCCTCAAACAGATGCTACGCATGCTCGTTGAGGCTCAAGGGCGCGACTGGGAGCGGTACCTCCCACACCTGCTGTTCGCTTACCGAGAGGTTCCGCAGGCCTCGACGGGGTTCTCCCCCTTCGAGCGCCTGTACGGCAGGCGAGTCCGGGGACCCCTTGGGTTGGTAACAGAATCCTGGGAAGAGGAGCCGAACCCTTCTGAAGTGTCCATAGTGAAGTATGTCATGCGCTTCCGTGACAAGATGCAGACCTTGACGCAGTTGGTGCATGACAACATGACGCAGGCTCAGGCTGATCAGAAGCACTGGTACGACCAGAACGCCAGGGAGCGGACCTACCACGTGGGTCAAAAGGTGTGGGTGCTGGTCCCCGTACCAACGGATAAGCTTCAGGCAGCCTGGGAGGGCCCGTACGTCGTCCACCAACAGCTCAACCCGGTCACTTACGTGGTCACGCTTGACCACGCTCGGGGTAGGCGAAAGGCCTTTCACGTCAACATGATGAAGGCTCATCACGAACGTGAACCTTTCGTCCTACCGGTCTGCAGCTTGCCCGAAGACGGGGAGGAAGACACCCTCCTGGACATGCTGGCCCAAGCCAAGGCCAATGGGTCCATCGAGGACGTGGAGGTAAGCGCCTCGTTAACTGAATCCCAGCGGTTGCAGTTGCAAACCACACTGGAACCCTTCCGGGTCGTGTTCTCCAACCGACCTGGGAGGACTCAGTTAGCAGTCCACGAGGTGGACACCGGGAATCACGCCCCACTACGGCTAACACCCTATCGAATCTTTGACCAGGTGCAGCAGATTATGCGCCAAGAGATTGATGAGATGTTACAGCTGGGGGTGATTTGACGGTCAAAGAGCGCGTGGGCATCACCTGTAGTTCTCGTGCCAAAGAAGGACCGGACCACCCGGTTCTGCGTGGACTACAGGGGGCTCAACGCCATCACAGCCTCGGATGCGCACCCAATGCCGCGCATCGAGGAGCTGCTTGAGAAGTTAGATGCCGCAAATTACCTAACAATAATGGATCTGAGTCGAGGATACTGGCAGATTCCCCTGAGCCCTGAGGCACAGGAGAAGTCCGCCTTTATCACACCCTTTGGACTGTACGAGTCCACGGTCATGCCCTTCGGCATGAAGAATGCCCCTGCCACTTTCCAGCGGATGGTCAACCTCCTGCTTCAGGGACTGGAGGAGTACGCCGTGGCGTAATTGGATGACATTGCCATCTTCAGTCCCTCCTCGAAGGAACACCTGCAGCATCTCAAGGAGGTGCTCAGGCGAATTCACCAAGTAGGACTGACTATCAAGCCGGGAAAGTGTCAGATGGGCATGAGGGAGGTTCACTACCTGGGGCACCGGGTAGGCGGGAACACCCTGAAGCCAGAGCCTGACAAAGTGGGAGTGATAGTGAACTGGCCCACTCCCGTGACCAAGAAACAGGTGATGTCCTTCTTGGGCACTGCAGGGTACTATAGGCGCTTCGTACAGCACTATAGTAGCCTGGCAAAACCTTTGACGGACCTCACCAGGAAGAAGCTACCCCACATCGTCAACTGGCCGGATGGCTGTGAGGGGGCCTTCCAGGCGTTGAAAACCGCACTGTGCAACGCCCCTGTGTTGAAAGCAGTCGACAGCAGTCGACCGTACTTGGTGCAGACCGACGCCAGCGAGTTTGGCCTTGGTGCTGTGCTCAGCCAGGTTGACTCGGAGGGCCAAGAGCACCCCGTGTTATACCTGAGCCGGAAGCTTTTGCCGAGGGAAGTGGCCTACTCCACCATCGAGAAGGAGTGCCTGGCCATAGTCTGGGCCCTGCAGCGCTTGCAGCCCTACTTGTATGGTCGCCCCTTCACTGTGGTGACCGACCACAACCCTCTGCGCTGGCTAAACGTCATGGGTGGAACCAACGGCAGGTTGCTAGGCTGGAGCCTTGCCCTTCAGCAGTTTGACTTCACCATTGAACACAAAACGGGCAAAGAGCATGGGAATGCAGATGGACTCTCCCGCCAGGGTGAACCTACTGAGGTGCCCATGGAGGCATACCATCAGGTCCTGCCTCCCTAGCGCACACCTGAAGGGGGAGGTGTGAGGAAAATGTATATCATAAGTTAGTTTTCTTGCTAGCCTGCGTGGGCTAAGTTCCCCTTCTTGGAGTGATACTGCAACAGTTTGTAGCTGCAAATTCTTGGCTTTCCTTCTCGGAGAGTGTGGGGGTTAGGAGAGCCAAAGGTATTTACGACCGGCATTTCCTGTGTAAGCTCTTGTTCAGCTATAAGTGAAGTAGAAACTTCGAGGATCCATGAAAGATTCTTTGTTTAGTTTTTGTTAGATATTAGGCAAACGATTTAAGCTTGAAATACGAAAATATATATTCTTATTCTCACTCGGTGTATCTACCCATCCCGCGAAACACGGGCTTCTAACTCCATCTGGTAAAGAAGTAGGGATTTCTCTGTAAATATGTATCCCAGATAGGACATATTTGATCTCATTAGAATGCTCACGTTAATCCGAGATGAATGATGGATTTGTTAGGACTATAACATGTTTTGTAGCGGAGTTATCGAAATTAGATATAGATTAGAAAAAATGAGTTAACTGAAGAGGTAGGAGGGACGAGGTGATCCAACCCCTTTCTGGGATGTTACAGGCTTAAGCTATAACTGTCTGCACACATCCCCAGCTTGCTTCTTGTCCTATTTTCCTGGAAGAGCTGAGTACATCCCTTGAGCTGGGACGTATGGAAAACTGCCCTAGCCTGGTTGCCTGTCATGCTTTGAACATGTGTGTTACTTTTTCTCATTTATTCCCTTTATGTTATAATTACCCTTGTACATATTTGCAATTGTCTCATTTGTAACATCTTTATAAAATATTTTTGATAAAGCACTGCCTAATTTTTTTATGGGATATAATATTTAATATTAGTTCATTCTCCTGTTCTAAACCGTACCCTAGGTCTTCTGAAGGGTAATACGCTACTGTTACTGTTGTGTTGGGTTAGCTTCGGACCCGTTTAATCGAAGCTGCTGGCAGCGAGAGTGTGCTGACTGTTGAGTGATGCTGTAGCGACTGCGGCGTTGATAATTACTGTTCCTGCCTGAGTGGGAGTAGTTATCGCGTCGCTGCAGCGTGCCCAATAGCCAGTACATAGCAGGCAGCCTGTCTGGCGACTAATTACCCTAGGTGCAGTATCTAATCTGACCTGAGAGTAAGGGGGGCGCCAGAGAGCTGCAAGTGTTAAGTGGAACTGTAAGCGGGATATACATAAATCCCTGCAGTTCGTGGTATATAGAAAAGCAGTGGGATACCTAAAATAAGCCCCTGCTGTAAACTAAGAGGTCAATAGCCTTGTGTGTGGTTTTTCATCACATCGTGGAGTGGAGGGATAACTAAGATAAGCCCCCCTGCACATGTGATAGCCGTCTGTTGGCCTAAAGTCACCTCAATCCGTGACGTAGGGGTGACGGTCACGGTGTGAATCCTGACCAATTGGTGACAGCGGTCAGGGGAATCGTGACACCCGATATTTACCCTGGTTACCATTGTAAAAGTTAAAAAAAAACAAAAAAAAAACCAGTACATACTCACATTCCGATGTCTGTCACGTCCCCCGGCTGACGTCACCGCTGTGCTCTGCTTTACGGCCGGCCGGCGCTGACACAGTCACTGTGGGAAGCTGACGCCGGGGGACGTGACAGACATCGGAATGTGAGTATGTACTGGTTTTTTTTTTTAACTTTTACAATGGTAACCAGGGTAAATATCGGGTTACTAAGCGCGGCCCTGCGCTTAGTAACCCGATATTTACCCTGGTTACCAGTGAACACATCGCTGGATCGGCGTCACACACGCCGATTCAGCGATGACAGCGGGTGATCAGCGACCAACGATCTCCCAGCAGGGGCCTGATCGTTGGTTGCTGTCACGCATAACGATTTAGTTAACGATATCGTTGCTACGTCAAAAAAAGCGTGACGTTGCAACGATATCGTTAACGAAATCGTTATGTGTGAAGGTACCTTTAGTCCTATAGCCTGAATTTCCATATTAACCCCTTTCTGTCCTCGGATGGAATAGTACGGCCGAGGACAGAACCCCCGCTTTGATGCGGGCTCTGTCGATGAGCCTGCATCAAAGCCGGGACATGTCAGCTGTTTTGAACAGCTGACATGTGCCCGCAGTAGGCGTGGGGGGAATCGCGATCCGCTCACACCTATTATCCAGTTAAATGCCGCTGTCAAACTGTGTTAACTAGTGCTTCCAGCCATCGGGCCAGAAATGCACGCATCGCCGACCCCCGTTGCGTGATCGGGGCTCAGCGATGCTTTGGCATGACAACCAGAGGTCTCCTGAAGACTTCAATGGTTGTTGATGCCAGATTGCTGTGAGTGCCACCCTGTGGTTGGCGCTCATAGCAATACTGTAATTCAGCTACATAGGAGCGATCTGATCATTGTTCCTATGTAGAAGAGCCGATCAGGTTATGCCAGATTTAAAAAAAAAATATATATATATATATATATATATATATATATATACATACATACATACACGTACGTACATATATATATATATATTCAAATCACCCCCCATTCAAAATAGAACAAAAAAAAAAAAAAAACATACACATATTTGGTATCGCCACGTTCAGAATTGCCCGATCAATAATAAAGAAGGATTAACCTGATCGCTAAACGGCGTAGCGAGAAAAAAATCAAAACGCCAGAATTACGTTTTTTTTGTCGCTGCGCCATTGCATTAAAATGCAATAACGGGCGATCAAAAGAACGTATCTGCACCAAAATGGTATCATTAAAAACGTCAGCTCGGCACGCAAAAAAAAAAACCCTCTCCCAACCCGAGACCTCAATAAGTGGAGAAGCTACAGGTATCGGAAAATTGCGCAATTTTTTTTTTTTTTTTTAGCAAAGTTTGGAATTTTTTTTTACCACTTAGATAAAAAAAAAAACCTAGACATGTTTGGTGTCTATGAACTCGTAATGACCTGGAGAATCATAATGGCAGGTCAGTTTTAGCATTTAGTGAACCTAGGAAAAAAGCCAACCAAAAAACAAGCGTGGAATTGCACTTTTTTTTGCAATTTCACCGCACTTGGAATTTGTTACCGTTTTCTAGTGCACGACATGCTAAAACCAATGATGCCGTTCAAAAGTACAACTTGTGCCGCAAAAAATAAGCCCTCACATGGCCACATTGACGAAAAATAAAAATAAGTTATGGCTCTGGGAAGAAAGGGAGCGAAAAACAAAAAAAGCTGGGGTCATTAAGGGGTTAATATTTTAGATCTGTCACCACATTTGACCTATTTCCTTTATACCCTAAAAAAAACTTGAACCTGTCAAAAGTTTTAGGATAGGGTTCCCCCACCTAGCGTTACCATCATAGGCTGGATTGATATCTGTTCTGCGCTGCTGAACTGTCATATAAACTACCGAAGCATGCAATCCTACGAAATGTATGTGTCCCAAAAAGGCATTATAGAAATTGAAAAAGACAAAGGGAAAAAAAAAAACAACAAAGAAGGGGTATGTATGCCAGGACAAAATTAGTCATATCAATAAATAATACTTTATTAAAGTGTAATAAATGTGGATAATCAGTTTTACTAAGATCACCCTCCAAAAACCTAATGCGCATCTCACAAATGCTTCCTCAGGGCCAGGAGACTGATGAAGCATTTGTGAAACAGGCATCGGGTGTTTGGTGGGTGATCTTAGTACAACCGATTATCCACATTTATTACGCTTTACCTCCCTGTGAGCTACACCAGCTTTTCTTGGTATATATTTACATATTCTTGAATAGTGATTCATATTTACTTTTGTTCTATATTTATCTATGAATTATACATTGTATTAATGGGGTTCCCACATGCGCTTATCCACTAATTTTAATCTTTGTCTATAGCACCAGATTTATTTGTACTTTGTTGTTTTTATCAATTACGCTTAATAAAGTGTATTAGATTTTAACTATTGATCTGGCGAATTTTGTCCTGACACATCCACTTCTTTGCTTTCTTGAACTGTCATGTAGCAGCACTGAACGAATTTTAACTGAGCCTTTGGGACTGGCACGTGGCTGAAAATAATGCAAAGGATCGGTGCACTGGCCATGAGTGATCCCACCATCACTCACATAAACATTTAAAGTTGACATTTTAGTGATGCAATATTCCTTTGTGGCCAGGAAGGTATGCTTGAACTTGTCTATTACTAATTAATAGAATTATTGAGCTGATAATACAGGTTTCCTTTAAAGAGCATTTAATAGACTTTCTTATTTACAAATGCATCATTAATGTATCATTAGATAATATTTAATTTAAAAACTCCTTTAATCTCTATGATTAACACCACATACATTATATAGACAGTAAATGCTACTAAGGCCGGGTCACACTTGTGTGTGCAATGTGAGTCTCACGCATCAATACCCGGCACTGCCGCCGGCACTCGGGACCGGAGCGTGTGGCTTCATAGAAATACATGCAGCCGCACGCTCCGGTCCCAAGTACCGGGTATTGATGCGAGTTTCTCGCATAGTACACGCAAGTGTGACCCCGGCCTAATACTTATTTACCAATAGCCATAGAGCAGGTACCTGAAGACTTTCAATGACTGCAAGCTGCTCCTCTCTGCTGTACAAATCAAAGGCCACTTTAAAAACTCCCTGGATACTATAAAACCAGAGACTGTTCAATCCGGCAGGCAGCCGCAGCTTGTCAAACTTAAAATCTGCAAAGAAACAAAACATCTGTTTAACAAAATAAACCTTTGCACTAATGGTACAATAATAATAATAAAACGTGAAATATAACATTTATTTATTCAAGTGTTAACTGCAAGATGATCACCTTTCCTCTGCTTAGGGACTTAGGTTTAACTAGAAAGGAGCAGGGAGAGTAAAGCCAGCATCGATGGGCCGCAGGGATTATGACACAATGTCAGGCGATCCCTTAGAGGCAATGCCGACACCGCTGGAATGGCACCGGAAGAGAGTATAGGTGTTAATATTTTACAAGGGGGAAACCTAAGGACTGAGAAGGGGTTATCCGAGTAGTGGACAACCCCTTTAATTGCGGAGATTTGAAGTGCTAATTATAATTGACCAGGAGGAGCCTGTTGTTCAATGTGATTCATTATAGAAACAGCCATGGAGTACAAGCCTTTACATACAATGACAGTGGCATTCCCTTTCACTGGCAGAATTCTGGGGGTATCTGCGGTCTATATTTCTAGGTATTAAGGATCAGCAGCTGACTGTAAAAGAACCGACAACAGTTACCGGGGCTGAAGTTCAGCCTTGCAGCCAGACCCTTCTTTGCAAACTTGGCATGGATTTTAGGATGATTTTCGGTTCGAATTCCAGTCCGTGAAACAACATCACTACCCAAGAAGACGGGGATCATGTCATCCTGTGAAACAAACATAAAGTTACCGTAGATTCAAAAACACTTTTTACAGGTTTTATATATTTTTCCCACTCCCTTAGAAGTTCCAGTTAAAATAGTGTAGTCTAAGGATTAGTCTTGTTGTCAAAAACACTATGCACTCCAACTACAGTCCTCAAGGTCCACCAACAGATCATGTTTCAGGATTTCCTTAGTATGGCAGGGGGGATAATTCCATCAGCTGTACAGTACTAAGGAAATCCTTAACACATGATTTGTTGTTGGGCTTTGAGGACTGGTGTTCGAAAACACTGCCTTAGGCTGGTTTCACACGTCCTAATATTTCCGGTATCAGAGATGTCAGTGTCCGTGTAATACTTGTGGCACACGTGTGGCTCCCGTGTGCCGCATCAGTATCACACAGACGGGAGCCAGGGAAGAAGTGGTACAGTAAGTGCTGTTCCCCGGCGCCGGGTGCTGAAGATGCCTTTTATCATTCTCCCCTGCTGGTGATCAGCATGAATGATGAGAGTTGTATTCAAGTGAGAACAATGACAGCAGGTGGCGCCTGATGGTACTATTACTCCCATCAGGCTACACCTAATGCTGCTAATAACAGTAGCAGCAGCAGCTGATGGGAGTATTCCTCACCCACCGCCTGCGCTATAAATATTATAAATGAAACATCCGGTGTGGGTTCCCCTATATTTTTTTTTTAACCAGTCAGGCAAAACTCACAGCTGGGGGCTGCAAACCTCAGCTGTCAGAAAACCTGGTTATCAAGGATAGAGGGCTCTCCGTGCTGTTATATTTAAATGATTAAAAAAAATGGTGTGGGGTCCCCCTATTTTTGACAATCAGCCTTGCTAAAGCTGACAACTGGGGGCTGGTATTCTCAGACTGGTAAGGGGCCATGAATATTGCCCCCTCAGCTTAAAAATAGCAGCCTCGCAGCTGCCCAGAAAGGGCACATCTATTAGATGCAGCAATTCTGGTGCTTTGCCCGGCTCTTCCCACTTGCCCTGTAGCGGTGGCAGGTGGGGTTCATATTTGTGGGGTTGATGTCATCTTTGTATTGTCAGGTGACATCAAGCCCACTGGTTAGTAATGGAGAGGCATCTAAGACACCTATCATTTACTAATCCTATAGTTATATAGTAAATACACCGCCAGAATAAAGTCTTTTATTAGAAATAAAACAAAACACAGTTTTCCATTTTTATTTAAAAATAAACAGTTATACTCGCCTAACTCCTCTGAATCCCTCATCCTCTGCAATAAAAAAAGAAGTAAAAAACAACAATAGGTCTCACCTATCCAACTTTCTGTCCAATGCCGTAATCCACATCTGGGGGATAAATAGACGGTGATTGAACTGCTGTGAGAGCAGCATCACTGACCAGTGGTGACATCATCGAGGTTACCTCCAGTCACTGAGGCTGCGTTCCTAGTAGTGCAGAACTGCAGTGACCTCAGCACCATGGAAAAAAGTCAGTGATGAGGTTGCTGCAGTTCAAGCTCAGTATCTTCACAGCAGATCATGTGAGAAAAAGGCAGAAAAGTTGCAGGCTCATTGCTGGAGCCCATAAACAGGGGGGGGTGACCTTTGATGTATCTATACGTCCAAAGTCTTAAAGGGGATAATTTATAGAGGTTTTCCCACGAACAAAGTAAATTTTAAGTAACATTTTAATCAATAGATCTTGGAATAATAATTATCACAATTGGATTTGTTTACATTTTTTTTTTCCTGTGCGGAGATAATCTTATAATTGTGCCCCTGCTGTGTACTGTGTAGTGTCTGTGTCTGACCGTGAAGGAACCTGGTCTGATCATAGCACAGCTCCTGGGAAGGGTGGGGAGAAAAAGAGTGTACAGACCGGATAACAGAGGATCACAGCCGATTCTTTCCTTGAGGTAAAACATTACTTAAACAGGCAGCGAAATGTTTTGCCTTACAAAAATAATCAGCTGTGATCCCCTGCTGTAATGTCTGTATACTCTTCTGCTTCCTCCCCTGCCCAGGAGCTGTGCTATGATCAGACCTGTTCCTGTATGGTCAGACACAGCCATTACACAGTACACAGCAGGAGCACATTTATAAGATTATCTCAGCACAGGAACGTTTTATTTAGACACATCCAATAGTGGAAATTATAATTATTACAATATCTATTAATTAAAACGTACTTTGTGGGAAACCCCTTTAAGTCAATGAAATTAATTTAAAAAAAACAGTGAGATCTGTTTAGGTGCCGAACTAAAGCTTGGCCGAGCGTTCAGGTCTCCTCTAGAGCGAAGAGGGACCTGCAGTTAAACCACTGCCAAAGGTGTCACCAGTAACATTACCTATAGACATAGGGTTAATCTGCTGGTTAGCAGTGTTCCAATGCTGTCTGGCCCAGAATCACTGCACCAAGTACAGGCCCTCGGTGCTGCATGGAGGGGCCAATCCTTTAAATACACCTTCCCTCCCGCTTGGTTTCCCTCTCGGACGGCGGCTGCTGCAGGTTCACCTGTATGATTGAAAGCTGGCGGCTCCCAGCACGAATAAAGGTCATTTTCGCCTGGTAGCTGCACTTTCAGTGAGGTGCTGACAACATTGTAACACTACTTAGGGTACTTTCACACTGGCGTTTTTTTAATACGTCGCAATGTGTCGTTTAGGGGAAAAAACGCATCCTGCAAAGTTGTTTGCAAGATGCGTTTTTGCCCCATAGAGTAACATTACCGACGCATTGCGAAGTATTGACACACGTCGCAACCGTCGTTAGACGGTTGCGCCGTGTTGTGGCGGACCGCCGGGAGCAAAAAACGTTAAATGTAACGTTTTTTGCTGCCAACGGACCGCTTTTTCCTACCGCGCATGCACGGCCGGAACTCTGCCCCCACCTCCCCACACCTCACAATGGGGCAACGGATGCGCCGGAGAAATGCATCCGCTGCACCCGTTGTGCGGCGCATCAAACGCTAGCGTCGGAATCTCAGCCCGACGCAATGCGACGGGCCGAATCTGACGCTAGTGTGAAAGTATCCTTAGCTGCACAGTAACCCAGTATCTGCAGATTTGGGGACATGACCGGTCCTTGAAAGAGTTACAGTTCACAGGTCTGTGACTCTGGGGGATTTCACCCGAAGTAGAAAGTGACACTGCCTCGTTACAGTGAATGGCTCCATTGGGGGAGGGGGGGTTCTGTCCAAATCCCATTATTCATGGCTACAGGCGTTAAGCTGGAGTCACACATAACGATTTCGTTAACGATATCGTTGCAACGTCACGCTTTTTGTGACGTAGCAATGATCCCGCTAACGATCTCGTTATGTGTGACAGCGACCAACGATCAGGCCCCTGCTGGGAGATCGTTGGTCGTTGGGGAATGATCAGGACCTTTTTTTGGTCGCGATCACCCGCTGTCATCGCTGGATCGGCATCACCAACGACCACACAACGACTTCCCAACGATCACGGCCAGGTCGTATCGCTGGTCGTGATCGTTGGTAAGTCGTTTAGTGTGACTAAAGCATTAGTCCTGATGGAGCCCCTGATCTGTGGCCTGAATACAATCTGATCTTAGCCTAAAGCTTTAGTCACACTTAACGACTTACTAACGATCACGACCAGCGATACGACCTGGCCGTGATCGTTGGGAAGTCGTCCTGTGGTCGCTGGGGAGCTGTCACACAGACGGCTCTCTCCAGCGACCAACGATCAGGGGAACGACTTCGGCATCGTTGAAACTGTCTTCAACGATGCCGAAGTCCCCCTGCAGCACCTGGGTAACCAGGGTAAACATCGGGTTACTAAGTGCAGGGCCGCGCTTAGTAACCCGATATTTACCCTGGTTACCATTGTAAAAGTAAAAAAAAAAAGAAACACTACATACTCACATTCTGATGTCTGTCACGTCTCCCGCCGGCGTCCACAGGGTTAAAACTGTTTTCTGCAGGAGCGCTGCTAATGCACGCGCTGCTGCCGATAGCTTCCCTGCACTGACTGTGTCAGCGCCGGCAGTAACAGCGGTGACGTCACCGCTGTGCTCTGCTTTACGGCCGGCGCTGACACAGTCAGTAAACGGAAGCTATCGGCCGGAGCGCGTGCATTAGCAGCGCTCCTGCAGAAAACAGTTTTAACCCTATGGACGCCGGCGGGAGACGTGACAGACATCAGAATGTGAGTATGTAGTGGTTTGTTTTTTTTTTACTTTTACAATGGTAACCAGGGTAAATATCGGGTTACTAAGCGCGGCCCTGCTCTTAGTAACCCGATATTTACCCTGGTTACAAGTGAACACATCGCTGGATCGGCGTCACACACGCCGATCTAGCGATGACAGCGGGTGATCAGCGACCAAAAAAAGGTCCTGATCATTTCCCAACGACCAACGATCTCCCAGCAGGGGCCTGATCATTGGTCGCTGTCACACATAACGAGATCGTTAGCGGGATCGTTGCTACGTCACCAAAAGCGTGACGTTGCAACGATATCGTTAACGAAATCGTTATGTGTGACTCCAGCTTAAGGGTAGAAGGCTGTATGAACTATATAGTCATTGCCCAGGTTCTTCTTCATGAAGCTGATTATTGTACAATTTTTAAGTCATACACCCTGTAAGTCGCCTCAAAGTATCAGTGACTGTAAGCAATTGTCCCACACAATGTAGCAGAGGAAAGGAAGGACCCCAGTCTGCAGCCCCCAACAGTCAGGGCAGAATAACAGCATTGTACTAGCTGGGGGCGATCCCTGCAGGAGCTGCGGATACAGACCTCTGCCTTCTGGCCATGCTGCAGCCGGAACGAGCAGGGAGGACATATATACAGGTACCGAAGCCGCCGCTTTCCGGTCTCCCACTCGGGAAACTGCACTTTCCTGCCTTCGGGCGACATTTCCAGGTAAGCGGCAGCGCCAAAACCAAACAGGACAAAATATTTATAACGCGTCTGTAGCCAGTGCTTGTCACTATAGACACAGACTAATAAAGTTATCCGAACTGCCTTGACTTTCCCTGCCCTCCTTCCGCCAAAAGAGGAACGTGTACGTCGGAAACATCCGCCCAGAGATGCAGAGGCGGCCATGATAACTACTGGCAAATCCGAGCTGCGAGAGAAGAAATTTAATCAAGTGCAATTAGCGGTTAATGCCGCAAGGGGGCAGCGCTTCCCAGTCAGCTGCGTTTTGCTAATGGCGGCAATGACATTTGAAAGGAACTCTGACCCTGAAGACTACGAATTCACTCCACTGTCCTGTCTGGGGAGAGGTGTCATTTCAAGGTGGACAATGTTAATACACAGGCGTGGGATACACGGGCGCACAGTTGGTTTGTGTGTGTATCTACTATATAATTGTCTAAGGGTCCATACCTCCCAACTTTTGAAGCTGGGAAAGAGGGACAAAGTGCGCCGCGGCAAGTTTTAGACCACGCCTCTCACCACACCCATTCACTAGTCACACCCATATCCACGTCTCAACCACACCCATTTAGCACTGCTGATCACACTGATTCAAGATTCAAGATTCAAAGAAGCTTTATTGGCAGGACCAAATACACATCAGTTTTGCCAAAGCAAGTGTATAGAGGCAATAGGGATAGGGACTGAGGGGATGTTGGGTAGGGGCTGTGGGGGGAGGTGGATGGGGCAGATCCAGGGTGGGGGCTATAGTCCATGGCATAGGGGAGGTGGATGGGGCAGGTCCAGGTTGGGGGCTATAGTTCACAGTATACACTGTTCATAAAGAATAATTATAAACAAAAAAATATGGCCACACAGTGCTCCATACTGTATAATGGCCACACATGATGCTCAATACTGTATAATGGCCACACATGATGCTCAATACTGTATAATGGCCACACATGATGCTCAATACTGTATAATGACCGCACATGATGCTCAATACTGTATAATGGCCGCACATGATGCTCCATACTGTATAATGGCCACACAGTGCTCCATACTGTATAATGACCCCACACGATGCTCCATACTGTATAATGGCCACACATGATGCTCAATACTGTATAATGGCCACACATGATGCTCCATACTGTATAATGGCCACACATGATGCTCCATACTGTATAATGGCCGCACATGATGCTCCACACTGTATAATGGCCACACATGATGCTCCATATTGTATAATGGCCGCACATGATGCTCCATACTGTATAATAGCCACACATGATGCTCCATACTGTATAATGGCCGCACATGATGCTCCATACTGTATAACGGCCGCACATGATGCTCCATACTGTATAATAGCCACACATGATGCTCCATACTGTATAATGGCCGCACATGATGCTCCATACTGTATAATAGCCACACATGATGCTCCATACTGTATAACGGCCACACATGATGCTCCATACTGTATAACGGCCACACATGATGCTCCACACTGTATAATGGCCACACATGATGCTCCATACTGTATAATGGCCCCACATTACACTCCATACTGTATAATGGCCCCACATGATGCTCCATACTGTATAATGGCCCCACATGATGCTCCATACTGTATAATGGCCCCACATGATGCTCTATACTGTATAATGGCCCCACATGATGCTCCATACTGTATAATGACCGCACATAATGCTCCATACTGTATAATGGCCCCACATGATGCTCAATACTGTATAATGGCCCCACATGATGCTCCATACTGTATAATGGCCCCACATGATGCTCTATACTGTATAATGGCCCCACATGATGCTCCATACTGTATAATGACCGCACATAATGCTCCATACTGTATAATGGCCCCACATGATGCTCAATACTGTATAATGGCCACACATGATGCTCCATACTGTATAATGACCGCACATGATGCTCCATACTGTATAATGGCCGCACATGATGCTCCATACTGTATAATGATCGCACATGATGCTTCATACTGTATATTGGCCGCACATGATACTTCGTACCGTATAATGGCCACACATAGCTACTCCTACACACGCGGCTGCGCTCCGTACACTTTGCATACACGGCTCCGCTCCATACACACGGCTCCACTCCATACATCTCAAACACACACGGTTCCGTTCCGTTCACCTCGTACACAGTCAGCTCCGCTCCATACACCTCATACACACACGGCTCCGCTCCATACATCTCGTACACACGGCACTACGTACACCTCATACACACACCGCTCCGCTCCATACACATTGCACACACTGCTCCGCTCCGTATACCTTGCACACACATGGCTCTGCTCCGCACACCTCGTACACACGTGGCTCTGCTCTGTACACCTCGTACACACGTGGCTCCACTCCATACACCTTTCACACTCTGCTCTCATCCGAACACCTCTTACACGACTCCGCTCCGTACACACGCGGCTGTGCTCCGTACACCTCGTACACACGACTCCGCTCCGTACACCTTTCACATGCTGCTCCGCTCCGTACACCTTGTACACACGCGGCTGTGCTCCGTACACCTCGTACACATGGCTCCGTACACCTCTTACACACCACTCCGCTCCGTACACCTTTCACACGCTGCTCCGCTCCGCACACCTCGTACACACGCGGCTGTGCTCCGTACACCTCGTACACACGCGGCTGGGCTCCGTATACCTTTCACATGCTGCTCTGCTCCGTACACCTCATACATACGCGGCTGCGCTCCATAAACCTCATGCACACGGCTCCGTACACCTTGTACACACGCGGCTGCGCTCCGTACACCTCATGCACACGGCTCCGTACACCTCGTACACACGCGGCTGCGCTCCGTACACCTCGTACACACGGCTCCGTACACCTCGTACACACGCGGCTGCGCTCCGTACACCTGATGCACACGGCTCCGTACACCTCGTACACACGCGGCTGCGCTCCGTACAGCTCATGCACACGGTTCCGTACACCTCGTACACACACGGCTGCGCTCCGTACACCTCATGCACACGGCTCCGTACACCTCGTACACACGCGGCTGAGCTCCGTACACCTCATGCACACGGCTCCGTACACCTCGTACACACTCGGCTGCGCTCCGTACACTTCATGCACACGGCTCCGTACACCCCTTACACACACGGCTCAGCTCCATACACCTCGTACACACACGGCTCTGCTACATCCACCCTGTAAACACCTCCTGACCTCACACATACGCTGCCTTACCCTCCTCCGGCGCCATGGCAACCAGCAAAGTCCTGTACAGGAAGGTCCTCCTCCCGAATCCGATCATGTGACCACTGACTCCTCCCATCCTGTGACCTCATCACAGGTCCTGTGCACAGAGCAGCCATTATGTGCTGCTGTGCTGGCCGGGTGCAGGGAGCTCTCAGCTGACCGACCGGGTGATTCACATACCTCCCAACCAGTGCGGGACAATTAATGTCCCGCCCGGGATCGCGGGGCTGACTGTCAAAATCAGGACAGTCCAGCTGGATCCGGGACGGTTGGGAGGTATGACTTCCGTCTTTCTGTCCTTCTGTCTGTCTGTCTGTCACGGATATTCATTGTTCGCGACCTCTGTCCTGGAAATCCAAGTCGCTGATTGGTCGCGGCAAAACAGCCACGACCAATCAGCGACGGGCACAGACCGGAAGAAAATGGCCGCTCCATACTCCCCACAGTCAGTGTCCCCAGCGCTGCTCCATACTTCCAGCTCCATACTCCCCACGGCGCAGTCAGTGTCCCCGGCGCTGCTCCATACTCCCAGCTCCATACTCCCCGCGGCGCAGTCAGTGTCCCCGACGCTGCTCCATACTCCCCGCGGCACAGTCAGTGTTCCCGGCGCCCGCTCCATACTCCCCGCAGTCAGCACTCGCTCCATACTCCCCTCCGGTCACCGCTCACACAGGGTTAATGCCAGCGGTAACGGACCGTGTTATGCCGCGGGTAACGCACTCCATAACCGCTGCTATTAACCTTGTGTGACCAAGTTTTTACTATTGATGCTGCCTATGCAGCATCAATAGTAAAAAGATGTAATGTTAAAAATAATAAAAAAACAAAAAACCTGCTATTCTCACCTTCTGTCGTCGGATGATGCGCTCGCGCTGGCCGCCATCTTCCGTTCCTAGAGAGGCATTGCGAACTTACCCAGAAGACTTAGCGGTCTCGCAAGACCGCTAAGTCATCTGGGTAATTTCGCAATGCATCCTGGGAACGGAAGATGGCAGCCGCATCGCACAGCTTCGCTGGATCCCAGGGGTGAGTATATAACTATTTTTTATTTTAATTATTTTTTTAACAGGGATATGGTGCACACACTGCTAAATACTGCGTGGGCAGTGTTATATACCTACGTGTCTGGGCAATATACTACGTGACTGGCCAATATACTACGTAACTGGGCAATTGTCATGATTCCAATGGCAGGGAATCACAAAAGGACAAGCACCAACGAGCTCTAGGGTGATGGAACCTGAGCTGACCGCGACCCTAAACCTGAACACACAAATAACAATAGCCGGGGAACGTGCCTACGTTGATCCTAGACGTCTCGCACCAGCCGAAGATCTAACTTCCCCTATTAGAAGAAACACAGACCTCTCTTGCCTCCAGAGAAATACCCCACAGAAATAGCAGCCCCCCACATATAATGACGGTGAAATGAGAGGAAGGCACATACACAGTATGAAATCAGATTCAGCAAAATTAGGCCCGCTAAAACTAGATAGCAGAGGATACAAAAGTAAACTGCGCGGTCAGCAAAAAACCCTTCAAAAAACCATCCTGTAATTACTTGAACTCATGTTCCAACTCATGGAACATGAGGAGCAATTACAGCCCGCTAGAGCAACCAGCAGCAAAGAAACAATTATATGCAAGCTGGACAAGACAAAAATAAATCAAAACGTGGAACAAGAAAATCAAAAACTTAGCTTGTCCTGAAGATTACTGAAGCCAGAAGCTGAGGTAACAAAACACTCTGATAACCTTGATAGCCGGCGGGGAAATGACAAGAAAGCCCGGTTAAATAGGAAACTCCCAAATCCTAATAGAACAGGTGGACACCAGAGACAGCAGAACACAAATCACCCAGTACCATCAGTAACCACCAGAGGGAGCCCAAAAACAGAACTCACAACAGGCAATATACTGCGTCGCTGGGCAATATACTACGTCGCTGGGCAATATACTACGTTGATGGGCAATATACTAAGTCGATGGGCAATATACTACGTGACTGGCCAATATACTACGTGACTGGCCAATATACTACGTCGCTGGGCAATATACTACGTGACTGGGCAATATACTACGTGGCTGGGCAATATACTATGTGACTGGGCAATATACTACGTCGCTGGGCAATATACTACGTGGCTGGGCAATATACTACGTAACTGGGCAATATACTACGTGACTGGGCAATATACTACGTGACTGGGCAATATACTACGTGGCTGTGCAATATACTACGTTGCTGGGCAATATACTACGTGACTGGGCAATATACTACGTGACTGGGCTATATACTACGTGGCTGTGCAATATACTACGTGGCTGGGCAATATACTACGTGACTGGGCAATATACTACGTGACTGGGCAATATACTATGTGACTGGGCAATATACTACGTGGCTCTGGGCTGACTACTAGGTCGCTGGGCAATATACTACATCGCTGGGCAATATACTACGTGACTGGGCAATATACTATGTGGCTTTGTGCTGAATACTACGTCGCTGGGCAATATATTATGATTAGGTGGCCTTGGAGCAGCATGAAAACCTTCACTGGAGTAGGTGGTAACTATACTGACCGCAAACCCTGATCTTATCACCGCAACTAGAAGTAGCCGTGGGGTGTGCCTAACAAAACCTAGACACCTCGACACAGCCGGAGGACTAAATACCCCTAAAGATGAAAATAGGAAAATTATCTTGCCTCAGAGAAGACCCCCAAAGGATAGGCAGCCCCCCACAAATAATGACTGTGAGTTGGAGAGGAAAAGACACACGCAGGCAGAAAACAGGCTTAGCAAAGGAGGCCACTTCTAGCTAAATAGAAAAGGACAGGACAGGATACTAAGCGGTCAGCATAAAAATACTACAAAAATATCCACAGCAGAAAATACAAAACTCCACCACCTAACTAAAGATGTGGAGAGTATATCTGCAACTCCAGAGAATTCAACCAGACAGAGAAAAACAACTGACACAGTCTAAGCTGGACAAATAGAAACAAAAGATCAGCACTGAAAATAAGCACACAGCATGTGTACTTCAGAAAAAGAAACAGACACTTATCTTTGCTGAACCGGCAGATAAGCAGGAGAGGCCAGGCAGAGATCCAATACTTCCAAAGAAACATTGACAACTGGCCAGGACTAAAGAGTCCTGCAAAGCTAAATAGCCCAGTCAGAATTGCAATTAGCGGATACACCTGTCCAAGACTGCAGCCCAGAGACAACTGCATTACCATCTACAACCACCGGAGGGAGCCCAAAAGCAGAATTCACAACAGTACCCCCCCTTCAGGAGGGGTCACCGAACCCTCACCAGAGCCCCCAGGCCGATCAGGATGAGCCAGATGAAAGGCATGAACCAAATCAGCGGCATGGACATCAGAGGCAAAAACCCAAGAATTATCTTCCTGGCCATAACCCTTCCATTTGACAAGATACTGAAGCTTCTGCCTCGAAAAACGGGAATCCAAAATCTTCTCAACAACATATTCCAACTCCCCATCAACCAACACAGGGGCCGGAGGATCAACAGAGGGAACAACGGGCTCCACATATTTCCGCAATCAAGATCTATGGAAGACATTATGGATAGCTAAAGAGGCCGGAAGCGCCAGACGAAAAGACACCGGATTAATAATCTCAGAAATCCTATAAGGACCAATAAACCGAGGCTTAAAGGGAACCTGTCACCCCGTTTTTTGAGATTGAGATATAAATACTGTTAAATAGGGCCTGCGCTGTGCGTTACTATAGTGTATGGAGTGTACCCCGATTCCCCACCTATGCTGAGAAATACAATACCAAAGTCGCCGTTTTCGCCTGTCAATCAGGCTGGTCTGGTCAGGTGGGCGTGGTGACATCGCTCTTATTTTCCCCAGCTTTCCGTTGGTGGCGTAGTGGTGTGCGCATGTCCAGAGTTCCGAATCCCCTGCGCGCACGTGAAGCAAAAGCGCGCGTTCTGCGCTATTGCCCCTGTCATCGGTGGGGGCGGCCATCTTCCTGGGGCCACGCGTGCGCAGATCGAGTGCTCTGCTGCACGGGGCTTCAGGAAAATGGCCGCGGGATGCCGCGCGTGTGCATTAGAGATCGCGGCGGCCATTTTCCCAAAGCCGAGATGCAAACTCGGCTTTGGGAAAATGGCCGCCGCGATCTTGCTTCACGTGCGCGCAGGGGATTCGGAACTCTGGACATGCGCACACGACTACGCCACCAACGGAAAGCTGGGGAAGAAAAGAGCGATGTCACCACGCCCACCTGACCAGACCAGCCTGATTGACAGGCGAAAACGGCGACTTTGGCAATGTATTTCTCAGCATAGGTGGGGAATCGGGGTACACTACATACACTATAGTAACACACAGCGCAGGCCCTATTTAACAGTATTTATATCTCAATCTTAAAAAACGGAGTGACAGGTTCCCTTTAAACTTAGGAGAAGAAACCTTCATAGGAACATGACGGGAAGACAAGCAAACCAGATCCCCAACCCGAAGCCGGGAACCAACACACCGACGACGGTTAGCAAAACGTTGAGCCTCCTCCTGAGACAACACCAAATTGTCCATCACATGAGCCCAAATCTGCTGCAACCTGTCAACCACAGAATCCACACCAGGACAGTCAGAAGGCTCAACCTGCCCAGAAGAAAAACGAGGATGAAAACCAAAATTACAAAAGAAAGGCGAAACCAAAGTAGCCGAACTAGCCCGATTATTAAGGGCAAACTCGGCCAATGGCAAAAAAGTCACCCAATCATCCTGATCAGCGGACACAAAGCATCTCAAATAAGTCTCCAAAGTCTGATTAGTTCGCTCGGTCTGGCCGTTTGTCTGAGGATGAAATGCAGAAGAAAAAGACAAATCAATGCCCAGCTTGGCACAAAAGGCCCGCCAAAACCTAGAAACAAACTGGGAACCTCTGTCGGACACAATATTCTCTGGAATACCATGCAAACGGACCACATGCTGAAAAAACAACGGAACCAAATCAGAAGAAGAAGGCAATTTAGGCAAAGGCACCAAATGAACCATCTTAGAGAATCGGTCACAAACAACCCAGATAACCAACATCCTCTGGGAAACAGGAAGATCGGAAATAAAATCCATAGAAATATGCGTCCAGGGCCTCTCAGGGACCGGCAAAGGCAAAAGCAACCCACTAGCACGGGAGCAACAAGGCTTGGCCCGCGCACAAGTCCCACAGGACTGCACAAAAGAACGCACATCACGCGACAAAGAAGGCCACCAAAAAGCCAACCAAGTCTCTGGTACCAAAAATGCCAGGATGACCAGCCAACACGGAACAGTGAACCTCAGAAATCACTCTACTAGTCCATCTGTCAGGAACAAAGTTTCCCCACAGGACAACAGTCAGGTTTGTCAGCCTGAAATTCCTGAAGAACCCGTCGTAAATCAGGAGAAATGGCAGAAAGGACCACCCCTTCTTTCAGAATACCGACCGGTTCCAAGACCTCAGGAGAATCAGGCAAAAAACTCCTAGAGAGGGCATCAGCCTTAATATTCTTAGAACCCGGAAGGTACGAGACCACGAAATCAAAACGAGAAAAAAACAAGGACCAGCGAGCCTGTCTAGGATTCAACCATTTGGCAGACTTGAGGTAAATCAGATTCTTATGATCGGTCAAGACCACAATATGGTGCTTAGCACCCTCAAGCCAATGTCGCCACTTCTCAAACGCCCACTTCATAGCCAACAACTCCCGATTGCCGACATCATGATTGCATTCAGCAGGCGAAAACTTACGGGAAAAGAAGGCACACGGTTTCATTAAGGAACCAACAGGATCCCTCTGAGACAAAACAGCCCCTGCCCCAATCTCAGAAGCGTCAACCTCAACCTGAAACAGAAGAGAAACATCCGGTTGACGCAACACAGGAGCAGAAGTAAAACGACGTTTAAGTTCCTGAAAGGCAGAGACAGCCGCAAGGGACCAATTCGCCACATCAGCGCCTTTCTTCGTCAAATCAGTCAAGGGTTTAACCACGCTGGAAAAATTAGCAATGAAACGGCGGTAAAAATTAGCAAAACCCAAAAATTTCTGAAGGCTCTTCACGGATGTGAGCTGAATCCAATCATGAATGGCCTGAACCTTAACCGGATCCATCTCTATAGACGAGGGAGAAAAAATAAAGCCCAAAAAGGAGACCTTCTGCACCCCAAAAAGACACTTAGACCCTTTCACAAATAAGGCATTGTCACGAAGGATCTGAAATACCATCCTGACCTGCTGCACATGAGACTCCCAATCATCGGAAAAAATCAAAATATCGTCCAAATATACAATCAAGAATTTATCAAGATAATTCCGGAAGATATCATGCATGAAGGACTGAAAAACAGATGGAGCATTAGAGAGTCCGAATGGCATCACAAGGTATTCAAAATGGCCTTCGGGCATGTTAAACGCAGTTTTCCATTCATCACCCTGCTTTATACGAACAAGATTATAAGCCCCCCGAAGGTCAATCTTAGTAAACCAACTAGCTCCCTTAATCCTAGCAAACAAATCGTAAAGCAAAGGTAAAGGGTATTGAAACTTGACCGTAATCTTATTCAAGAGGCGATAATCAATACAGGGTCTTAAGGAACCATCTTTTTTAGCAACAAAAAAGAACCCCGCTCCCAACGGTGAAGAAGATGGTCGAATATGCCCTTTCTCCAAAGACTCCTTAATATAGCTCCGCATGGCGGCATGTTCAGGTACAGACAGGTTGAAAAGTCGGCCCTTAGGAAACTTACAGCCTGGAATCAAGTCAATGGCACAATAACAGTCCCTGTGCGGTGGAAGGAAACTGGACTTGGGCTCATCGAATACATCCTGAAAATCAGACAAAAACTCCGGAATTTCAGAAGAGGAAGAAGGGGCGATAGACATCAGAGGAACATCATTATGAACCCCCTGACAACCCCAACTAGTCACAGACATGGACTTCCAATCGAAAACAGGATTATGTACCTGCAACCACGGAAAACCCAGCACGATAGCATCATGCAAATTATGCAACACCAGAAATCGACAATCTTCCTGATGGGCTGGCGCCATGCGCATGGTCACCTGTGTCCAAAACTGGGGCTTATTTTTAGCCAAGGGTGTAGCATCGGGGCGTGGCCTGAGTGTCCATGTGAACGGACGTGCGGCAGAGAGCTCCCGCTGCTGTACATACAATAATCCTGCAGAGCCGCTGCTGATCGGTGCCTGAGGGGGCTTACCGGCTGCGGGGAGACTTGGAGAGTCCGGCGGTGCTGAGCGGTAGCGCTGGAACCGGAGACCATGACCAGGAGAAGGCAGAAGGACGCGGGAGCCGGAGATGCAGGCGCAATCCAAGATGGCGCCGATACAAGGGAGAAGGCGGACAAGGAGAACGCCGCATGTAGGAAGCGCATGGAGGTGGCGGCAAAGCTCCAGCAGTTTGCGAGAGCGGAGGCCGCAGAGGAGGGAGCCGGAGCTGATACCGAGGAGGAGGAGGAGAGCCCAGCAGGAGAGCATGAGGTACAACAGGGGAGAAAGGAGAGCAATATGGCGGTGGCAGAAGGGGGACCTGAGGAAATGGCGCCAGAAGCTGAGCCTACCTTAAGAGACGTTTTTGCGCTGGTTTCTTCATGTAAACAGTCTCTGACCTTACAGATACAGGAGGTTAAGGGGGACACAGCCCAGATAAATGCAGCCATGCAGAAGATTGATAAACGTGTGGGGGAGGTAGAGGAGAGAGTGAGCACTGCAGAAGATCATATAGTGCAGCTGCAAAAAGCAGAGAAGAAGTTCACTCAAGCAATAGCTGAATTGGCGGCTAAAAATGAGGACCTTGAGAACAGGTCCAGAAGAAATAATATACGCATAGTGGGCATCCCTGAAAAAGCTGAAGGGAGGAATCCAATGGAGTATATTGAAAACTGGCTGTTAGAGACTTTTGGAGATATGGCGCTAACAAAAGTGTTCGCGGTAGAAAGAGCGCATAGGGTCCCACCGAAACCACCTGTCCCTGGAGCGAATCCCCGTACCATGCTTGTCAAAATTCTAAATTATAGAGACAGAGACATTATCCTGAGGAAGGCTAGAGACATGACGGATCTGACAGTTGAAGGCCAAAGGATTGCTATTTATCCAGACTATTCTGCTCTGGTGCAAAAACAACGGATGATGTTCACGGGTATCAAGAGACGGCTGAGGGAGCTGGGAGTGCAGTACTCCATGATGTTTCCAGCAAGACTGAGGGTGGTGGCGTTTGATAAAATTCACTTTTTTCAGAAGCCGGAGGAAGCTACTCAGTGGATCGATATTAATGCTAAAAGGCTTAAAGGAAAAGGAGACTGAAACTGTGGGAAGAGTCTGAATTTGTTTACTTATCTGTCAGTTGGAAAAGAGTCTTGTGATTGACAATTCAGGGGGTATGGGTGGTGAAGAAGGGAGCTGGATTGTAATCAGTTAAAGTTAAAGGGATGTTGTAATGGCTGTTGAGAAAGGGGGAGGAAGGGTAAGCGGCATATTATAAGTGTATGCAGGTTTCTTGCGTGTGAAGATAATTCTATGTTAAAAATTTTGAGACATGTTGTTTTTCAAAATGTATGGAATCCTGTTATGTACAGTGGTGGGAGGAGGGTTGGGAAGGCAATGCCAACCGGAGTGTTCGCTATGGGCGATGATGCCCCACTCTTGCAAAGAGGTGGAATGGTTAGTTGTGAGGGGGGAAGGGTGGGAGGGGGAGTTGGGAGAGGGGGGGTGAGGGAAGTTAGACAGCTCGTGCTCAAGAATGATGACACTCTTAGTGAAGATGAGTCAATTGATGGGGACCCGTTTTTAGATTTTGTGCTGGAATGTGAGAGGCCTAGGGGAGAAATCTAGACGTGCCGCGAGTTTGCAATATGCAAGAGACCAACGGGCCTCAATGATATGCTTGCTGGAGACGCATTTGGTAAGGGAAAAGGTGGATGTCCTAAATAGACGTTGGATTCAGAAGGGATATCACTCTACCTTCTCCACGTATGCAAGAGGAGTCTCAATTTTGGTTCCAGCGGGAGTTCAGTATGAGGAGGTGAAGGTATATGTGGATGTGGATGGGCAGTACGTACTAATACAGTGTATATTGTATGGAGTGATGATGTGTGTTGCTGCGGTGTATATTCCGCCTCCCTACTCTAGCAGAAAGATTAGAGAAGTAATGGAGCGAGTGGAAAGATGGGGGCCGACACCGTTATTGATTATCGGGGATCTAAATAACATCTGTGATGATTATTGGGACAAAAATAAAAATACTCAGAATAGGTCGGAGGGACACATCACAACATTTGGCACCTATATACAGGAGATAGGTATGATTGATCTTTGGAGGGTCAGACATATTGGGGAGAGAGGGTACTCATGTTATTCACCAGCGCATGCCACGCGCTCTAGAATCGATATGGCTCTGGGTAACAGGATCTTAGACACACTGGTTGGGGAGGTGAGATATCTGCCAAGGGCCTTATCGGACCATAGTCCAATTGAAGTGGAGGTTAGATTGGAGGGGGCACGTTCGCTAAGTGGAAGAGAATGGAAGATTCATCCTAATTGGTTACAGAGTATTGAGTTGGAAAGTATAGGACGGGAGGTGGCGGAGTTCTTTGTCTTAAATGATGGAAGCACAGACGCTCTTACGATTTGGGATGCAATGAAGGCGTGTCTGAGGGGACTACTGTTTAGGGACATTAGTAGGTGTAAGCGGAGGACGAGGGAGGCAGAAAAGGCGGCAGTTGAGGAGTTGAAGGAGGCAGAGGATGGGATGGCTACACTGGGAGCTCCTGAGGCAGGGAGAAGGATGAAAAATGCACAAAATCATTTGGAAAAAATTCTGTTGGACAAAGCTGAGAGGAAGCGGGAATTTCAAAGAGTGCTGTTTTATCAGGAGAGAGAAACAGTGGGGCATATGCTGTCGTTGGTGGCTGCTGCTCAGAGAGGTTCTTCATATATACACTCGTTGGAACCTGTAAGTGGAAGTAGAATAACGGAAACACCTGAGATTTTGAGGGCTTTTGCGGATTTTTATGCAGACTTATATTCCTCCCGGATTGGTGAGTCGGTCGAGGATACATTGACTTTCTTGGAGGGTCTGGATCTGCCGAGACTGAATGAGGCAGATAGGGAGAGCCTTGAGGCCCCTATCACTGAGGAGGAATTGAGTCGGGCATTGATGTCCATGGCTAATGGGAAGGCGCCTGGGGTTGATGGGCTACCCTCTGAGATCTATAAAGGTTTGGCAGAAGTGTTGATTCCTAGATTAAAAATGGTACTGGAGGAAGCTAGGTCCCGAGGGTGCTTGCCAGCCTCTATGAGAGAGGCCATAATAGTGGTTATTCCAAAGGAGGATAAGGATTTGGGGAAACCGGAGTCATACCGCCCAATTTCCTTACTAACTATTGATGTCAAGCTTCTGGCCAAGGTGTTAGCTCTCCGTCTTTCTAATGTCATTACGGGTCTGGTGCATCCGGACCAGTCGGGCTTTATGCCTGATAGGTCAACGGCGATTAATTTGCGGAGGTTATATGTAAATTTACAGGTGGAGTCTGACAACTGCGGTCGAAGAGTGATTGTGTCGTTAGATGCCCATAAGGCGTTTGACAGTGTTGAGTGGGGATATCTCTGGCAGGTGTTGGAATGTATGGGGTTTGGTCCGCAGTTTGTGGCCTGGATACAGCTGTTGTATTCATTACCGACGGCCAGCATTAGAGTGAACGGGGAACTGTCTCAACCTATAGAGCTGGCTAGGGGCACTAGGCAGGGATGCCCGCTCTCACCCCTCCTGTTTGCTTTGGCGGTAGAACCTCTTGCTGCTAAGATTCGGCAATCTGATAGGGTCCCTGGGTTTAGGTATGGGAAAGTTGAGGAAAAAATAGCGCTATACGCAGATGATGTTTTGCTGTTCCTGGCTGATCCGGATGATTCACTGAGAGGGGCCATTGAAATTGTTGAGAGATTTGGTACCGTGTCGGGACTAACAATTAATTGGGGTAAATCGGTTCTTTTTGGGGTGGATGACGTAGGAGAGAATGTGAGTGAGGCTGTTGGGGATGAGAGGCTTAAGGTGGTATCTCAATTTAAATACCTTGGAATATGGATTTCGGTGCCAATTGCGGAGTTCCTACAGAGGAATTTGACTCCTGTTATGGGGGTACTCAAGGCGAAGGTAGATGCCTGGAATAAGCTACATCTATCGGTAGTCGGAAGGGTTAACCTTATTAAAATGGTCCTGATGCCTAAAATTCTATATGTTTTACATAAAGCGCCAATTTGGATCCCTCGGGGGAAGTTCCGGCAGATTAATGCCCTCTTTAGAAGTTTGATATGGGGGAGACAATATCCAAGTATTAGCCTGGAGACGCTTCAGCGACCCAAGGAAGATGGTGGTTTGGCTTTGCCCAACCCGGAAATATATTTTCTTGCAGCCCAGAGTCAGCATTTGAAGGGCTGGGTGTGAGAGGCGTCATCCAGTGCAGTACAACACCTGATGGAAGAGGTGACAGGCCGACGACCTGTGGTTCAATGTTTGGAAGATGGCTCCTTGGGTGCTTTAGGGAAATTATATCCAACCCTGTTCCTGATTCGTAAATTATGGAACAGACTGAGGCAGATTCGTGGGGTTACAGGGCTGACTAAATTCACACCGATATGGTCTAACAATAATTTAAAGGAATTTGAGGCTCTGGGAGGATTGATGGAGTGGCAGACTAAAGGAATTTGCTTTGTTCACCAGATAATCCAGCAACAAGCATTAAAACCCTTTTCCCAATTGCAGGTAGAGTTTGGTCTGAGATCCACAGGGGAATATCAGTATGCGCAGATGAGACATGCCTTTGGAGCTCAAAATAAGAAAGCTGACATCAGGATTCAAGATGATATAGTATTGGAGTATGTGTGTGGTGACGGGACTACAAGGGGAGTTATTTCCACACTATATAAGGACCTTATGCACACATTTCTGCTAGATTTCCCTATAAAGGCGAGAGCTAAATGGGAGAGGGACGTGGGGCCGATGGAGAATGAAACCTGGGAATCGGTGATGGAGTGGGTTCCGCGACTATCCTTGAGTGAACCATACAGGCTCTCGCAGCTATATATTTTGCACAGAGTATATAAATCTCCGGAAGTGCTACACAAAGCGGGGTTGCGTGCTAACTCTGAGTGCCCGAGGTGTGCGAGTGAGAATGCAGGAATATATCACATGATGTGGACGTGTCCTAGGCTGGCTGCTTTTTGGGTGGTGGTTTTGAGCCGGGTTGGAGTAGCGTATAAGTGTAGAGTTCTTAGAGATCCGATAATATGCTTGCTGGGATATGTGGAAGAAATCGAAGTTGACAACTCCTGGAAGATTGCAATCGCTAGGCTACTATATATGGCTAGGAAAGTGATAGCACGGAATTGGATAAACGCAGAAACACCTGCGAGGAGGGAATTTCTCCAATATGTACAAAATGGTCTAAAATTGGAAAAAGGGGTGTACAAAAAAAGGGGGAAAATAGAAATGTTTAATAGAATGTGGTCTCCATGGCTTGAGCTGGGTTGAGGAGTAATAAAAGTCGGGAATCTTAAGACTTGGATAAGGGTAAATTACTTGAGGCAGAGATGGCCTCAGAGGAGTGTAGATTGGGGATGAGCTGTCTTATGGGGGGGGGGCTGTTGGGGTAATGTTGGGGTTTATTAAAATAAGAAAATGTGTATGTAACATATTGCAATGTAAATGGTAATCTGATGTTCTTCTTTATATTGTTAATAAAAATCTATTTAAATCAAAAAAAGGGTGTAGCATCAATGCCCCTTAAAGGAATAGGGTTCTGCAAAGGCTGCAAGGGAAAACCACAACGCCTAGCAAAGTCAAAGTCCATTAAGTTCAAAGCGGCGCCTGAATCCACAAACACCATGACAGAAAATGATGACAATGAGCAGATCAAGGACACAGATAACAGAAATTTAGGTTGTACAGTACTGATGGTAAATGAACTGGCGATCCTCTTTGTCCGCTTAGGGCAGACAGAAATGATATGGGAAGCGTCGCCACTAGAGTTGAGCGACCTTGACCTTTTTAGAGTCGAGCCGGGTTTCGCGAAACCCGACTATCTCAAAAGTCGGGTCGAGTGAAATCGGCCGATTATGACGTAAAGTCGGGATCGACCGAAACACGAAACCCAATGCAAGTCAATGGGGCAGCATAGTCGGCAGTGAGTGGGGTCCAGGAAAACACCTACACTGCCCATTTTAATGGCAAAAACATCCATTCTTGTTACAGAAGCTTGTCAATCGTAATTTACCTTATAATAATAGGAAGGCATTTGAAATTGGGGTTCATTTGGCTAAAGTTGTGGTGGGTAGGGCTGGTTCAAGTAATTAGTGGGCCCAGGAAATCTGGACCACGTCACGGCAGTGGAGCAGGGAGAGGTATTTCAACTTTGCAAGTGCTGTGAACCTGAGCAAGCAGGGGGGGGCCCACTCGTTGGCATTGGCACTGGCACAAGGCCCCTCAAAGTACAGCGGTGTGTTTGCACGGCGGGGGCGCCTCCCACCGGCAGCAACACTTTTGCGTACTATGAGAGGCCCTGTGCCAGTGACGTCGCCAACTAGTATTCCTCCCCCCACCTGATGAAGGAACCTGCACTTTCATCTGCACCTTCCTGTTTGTCCCCGTGTAAGGTGGTATGGTATGCGGGAAGGGGGACCTGACTTTCAGCAGGGTCACAATCTTGCAGTGTAGCGTGCACGGGAAATGTTGCGTTATGGGTCAATGTACCAGCAGACTCATCTATCACTGGCTGGGCAATGGGCAGGATGAGGAGAAAACACAGATATAGGCCCAAAGAATAAAGTGGGCTAAATGCAGTTCAAAATTGGTAACACAGGACTAATCAGGGGGCATTGCAGTGGAGGACAACTGGAATGAGAGGCTGACACAGAGAGTAGGCCCAAATCAGTAAGTAGTCGAAATGCAGTTCAAAATTGGCAACAGTAGTAAACAGGCGGCACAGCTTTGTTCAGTGGAGGAGAACAGCAAGGAGTGGCAGACACCGATAGTAGGCCCCAACCCAACTAGTAGGCCAAATGCAGTCTAACATTAACAACTACTTAACGAGCGCCTGAAAACGGAATTTCAGGACAGGAAACCAGGAGAACAGCAAGGAGCGGCAGACACCGATAGTAGGCCCCAAACCAACTAGTACGCCAAATGCAGTTGTTCCGTTTAACCACAATTTAATGAGAGCCTGAAGATAGAAGTTCAGGAAAGGCAACCTGGAGAACACCTTGGAGTGGAACACACCATCTCTCTACACCCCATACCCAATTTGTAGGTCTAATGCAGCGTAGTTTCCAACAACTACTAAACAAGAGCATGATGATCGAAGCATTGGCGAGGAAACCTGGGGAACACCTTGGAGTGGAACACACCATCTCTCTACAGTGGAACACACCATCTCTCTACACCCCATACCCAATTTGTAGGCCTAATGCAGCGTAGTTTCCAACAACTACTAAACGAGAGCCGGAAGATCGAAGCTCAGGAAAGGCAACCTGGAGAACACCTTGGAGTGGAACACACCATCTCTCTACACCCCATACCCAATTTGTAGGCCCAATGCAGCGTAGTTTCCAACAACTACTAAACGAGAGCCGGAAGATCGAAGCTCAGGAAAGGCAATCTGGAGAACACCTTGGAGTGGAACACACCATCTCTCTACACCCTATACCCAATTTGTAGGCCTAATGCAGCGTAGTTTCCAACAACTACTAAACGAGAGCCGGAAGATCGAAGCTCAGGAAAGGCAACCTGGGGAACACCTTGGAATGGAACACACCATCTCTCTACACCCCATACCCAATTTGTAGGCCCAATGCAGCGTAGTTTCCAACAACTACTAAACGAGAGCATGATGATCGAAGCATTGGCGAGGAAACCTGGGGAACACCTTGGAGTGGAACACACCATCTCTCTACACCCCATACCCAATTTGTAGGCCTAATGCAGCGTAGTTTCCAACAACTACTAAACGAGAGCATGATGATCGAAGCATTGGCGAGGAAACCTGGGGAACACCTTGGAGTGGAACACACCATCTCTCTACAGTGGAACACACCATCTCTCTACACCCCATACCCAATTTGTAGGCCTAATGCAGTGTAGTTTCCAAGAACTACTAAACGAGAGCCGGAAGATCGAAGCTCAGGAAAGGCAACCTGGAGAACACCTTGGAGTGGAACACACCATCTCTCTACACCCCATACCCAATTTGTAGGCCTAATGCAGCGTAGTTTCCAACAACTACTAAACGAGAGCCGGAAGATCGAAGCTTAGGAAAGGCAACCTGGGGAACACCTTGGAGTGTAACAAACCCTCTCTCTACACCACGGAAGGGCTGATTCTTAGGAAGGAAGGCTGTCGGAAAGAAGCAGGGCGCGTCCGAGGGTGATTATATTCTTATTAGGCATATACTCACCCTCGGACGCGCCCTGCTTCTTTATTTGTAATGAATGTTTATTTGCAATGTGGTTTTGACTTACTCTATTTTTTTGGTAAATAATGATTTTATTATTTTCATTGTTTTGCATCTTCTTGGCAATAATATAAAGAAGACGCGACAGGACAACACTCGGTGGATGCCATATCTGTGTTTAAAATTGAAAAAACCTTTCAGTTAACTACTTGCAGGAGAAAATTATTGTAGCTGGTGGCCATTTTTAGTACTGTACCAGATTTTTGTTGTATGTGTTTGTTTTTAATGTTAAAATGTCTGCATTTGATATCTCTCCAGTATTTTCTTTTTTTATAAGCAAAATACTTATTTTTATATTTTCTGATGTTGGTTCCAGGGGTACACGTGCAGCAGTGGTGTGGTCAGTGGAGGACTAGTGGAAGGAGTGACCGCAGACAGCCATCGAAGGCCTAAAATAATAACACATGGCTGTAGGCAATTTTAAATTGGTTCCAGGGGTACACGGGCAGCAGCGGTGTGGTCAGTGGAGGTCTAGTGGAAGGAGTGACCACAGACAGGCATCGAAGGCCTAAAATAATAACACATGGCTGTAGGCAATTTTAAATTGGTTCCAGGGGTACACGGGCAGCAGTGGTGTGGTCAGTGGAGGCCTAGTGGAAGGAGTGACCGCAGACAGGCATCGAAGGCCTAAAATAATAACACATGGCTGTAGGCAATTTTAAATTGGTTCCAGGGGTACACGGGCAGCAGTGGTGTGGTCAGTAGGGTTGAGCGAAACGGGTCGTTCATTTTCAAAAGTCCCCGACTTTTGGCAAAGTCGGGTTTCATGAAACCCGATCCGACCCCTGTGCGGGGTCGGCCATGCGGTACACGACTTTCGCGCCAAAGTCGCGTTTCAATGACGCGAAAAGCGCCATTTCTCAGCCAATGAAGGTAAACGCAGAGTGTGGGCAGCGTGATGACATAGGTCCTGGTCCCCACCATCTTAGAGAAGGGCATTGCAGTGATTGGCTTGCTGTCTGCGGCGTCACAGGGGCTATAAAGGGGAGTTCCCGCCGACCGCCATGTTACTGCTGCTGATCTGAGCTTAGGGAGAGGTTGCTGCCGCTTCGTCAGAAGCAGGGATAGCGTTAGGCAGGGTCCATTAACCACCAAACCGCTTGTGCTGTAGCGATTTCCACTGCCCAACACCACCTTCGGTGTGCAGGGACAGTGGAAGCTACATTTTTTTTTTTTCCCCCTCAGCGCTGTAGCTCATTGGGCTGCCCTAGAAGGCTCCCTGATAGCTGCATTGCTGTGTGTACGCCGCTGTGCAAACCAACTGCTTTTTTCAAAGCACAAATCCTCTTGTTCCTTCCTTTCTGCACAGCTATCTTTTTGGTTTGTACACACTTTTTATTTAATTTGTGCATCAGTCCACTCCTTATTGCTGCCTGCCATACCTGGCTGAGATTACTGCAGGGAGGTAGTAATTGAAGGACACTCCCTGTTTTTTTTTTTTTTTTTTGTGGGAGATTAAGATTGACATTTCTGCTAGAGTGCCATCCCTGTCTGTGTCATCTCTCACTCAGTGGGCCATAGAAAGCCTATTTATTTTTTTGCTTGATTTGGGTTATAAAATCTACCTGAAAAAATCACTACATCAATCAGTGGGAGAAAAATATTGGCCTCAGGGCTTGTGTGCCACTCTTGACTCCTGTGTGCATCATCACTCACTCAGTGGGCCATAGAAAGCCTATTTATTTTTTTGCTTGATTTTGGTTCTAAAATCTACCTGAAAAAATCACTACATCAGTGGGAGAAAAATATTGGCCTCAGGGCTTGTGTGCCACTCCTGACTCCTGTGTGCATCATCACTCACTCAGTGGGCCATAGAAAGCCCTTTTTTTTTTTTTTTTGCTTTATTTGGGTTCTAAATTCTACCTGAAAAAATCAATAAATCAATCAGTGGGAGATTAATATTGGCCTTTGGGCTTGTGTGCCAGTCCTAAGTGTGCCATCTCTCTCTCTCAGATAGTGGGCCATAGAAAGCCTATTTATTTTTATTTTTTTTTATTGGGTTTATAAATTTTCCCTGGAAAAAAAAAAAAAAAGTGGGAGATTAATATTGGCCTCTGGGCATGTGTGCCAGTCCTGAGCGTGCCATCTCTCTCACAAATAGTGGGCCATAGAAAGCCTATTTATTTATGTTTTTTTGGTTTTATAAATTCTCCCTTAAAAAAAAAGGGAGATTAATATTGGCCTTTGGGCTTGTGTGCCAGTCCTAAGCGTGCCATCTCTCTCTGTCTCTCAGATAGTGGGCCATAGAAAGCCTATTTATTATTTTTTTTATTGGGTTTATAAATTTTCCCTGGAACAAAAAAAAAAAAGTGGGAGATAAATATTGGCCTCTGGGCTTGTGTGCCACTCCTGACTCCTGTGTGCGTCATCTCTAACTCAGTGGGCCATAGAAAGCCTTTTTTTGTTTTATTTGTTTTCTAAATTCTCCCTGAAAAAATCATTTTATTTTATTTGGTTTCTAAATTCTTCCTGAAAAAATCATTTTATTCTATTTTTTTTTCCTAAAGTCTCCCTGAAAAACAAAAAAACAAAAACAAATCAGTGGGAGATTAATATTGCCCTTTCTGCTTGTGTGCCAGTCTTGACTCCTGGGTGTGCCATCTCTCTCTCTCTCTCCAATTGTGGGCCATAGAAAGCCTATTATTTTTTTTAGCTTGATTTGGGTTCCAAAATCTACCTGAAAAAATCACTACATCAATCAGTGGGAGATAAATATTGGCCTCTGGGCCTGTGTGCAGTGGCGTAGGAAGGGGGATGCGGGGGGGGCGGTCCGCCCCGGGCGGCACAATACGGGGGGCGGCCGGCGCTGCAGGAGAAGAAAAAAAAAAAAAAAAAGACGCCCCTTTAAATCTTCGGGCGGCGCCGTCCGCCGCCACGACCAGGGCCAGCTCCCCCCACCACCGGACCCCGCCCCCCGCTCTATACTCACCTCTCCTGGTTCCTGCGGCGCCGGCAGCTGCAGCGTCCTCTGACTCTGCGACGTCTCAGAGCAGAGGGCGCGATGACGTCACTACTGTGCGCGCCGCTCTGCCTCTCTGTCCTGAGCGTCGCAGAGCCGGAGAGACGCTGACTGCACCGGACCTGCGCTAGGAACGGGAGAGGTGAGGATTTTACTTTTTTTTTTTTTTCTTTATGTCTGACTGTCTGGGGCTGGGGCAATGCTGGACACACTGGGGCAATACTGGAGACCATGGGGCAGATTGCTGGACACACTGGGGCAGTACAGGAGACTATGGGGCAGATTGCTGGACACACTGGGGCAATACAGGAGACCATGGGGCAGATTGCTGGACACACTGGGGCAATACATGAGACCATGGGGCAGATTGCTGGACACACTGGGGCAATACATGAGACCATGGGGCAGATTGCTGGACACACTGGGGCAATACAGGAGACTATGGGGCAGATTGCTGGACACACTGGGGCAATACTGGAGACCATGGGGCAGATTGCTGGACACACTGGGGCAATACAGGAGACCATGTGGCAGAATGCTGGACACACTGGGGCAATACAGGAGACCATGGGGCAGATTGCTGGACACACTGGGGCAATACAGGAGACCATGGGGCAGATTGCTGGACACACTGGGGCAATACAGGAGACCATGGGGCAGATTGCTGGACACACTGGGGCAATACAGGAGACCATGGGGCAGATTGCTGGACACACTGGGGCAATACAGGAGACTATGGGGCAGATTGCTGGACACACTGGGGCAATACTGGAGACCATGGGGCAGATTGCTGGACACACTGGGGCAATACAGGAGACCATGTGGCAGAATGCTGGACACACTGGGGCAATACAGGAGACCATGGGGCAGATTGCTGGACACACTGGGGCAATACAGGAGACCATGGGGCAGATTGCTGGACACACTGGGGCAATACAGGAGACCATGGGGCAGATTGCTGGACACACTGGGGCAATACTGGAGACCATGGGGCAGAATGCTGGACACACTGGGGCAATACTGGAGACCATGGGGCAGAATGCTGGACACACTGGGGCAATACAGGAGACCATGGGGCAGAATGCTGGACACACTGGGGCAATACAGGAGACCATGGGGCAGATTGCTGGACACACTGGGGCAATACAGGAGACCATGGGGCAGATTGCTGGACACACTGGGGCAATACTGGAGACCATGGGGCAGATTGCTGGACACACTGGGGCAATACTGGAGACCATGGGGCAGAATGCTGGACACACTGGGGAAATACTGGAGACCATGGGGCAGAATGCTGGACACACTGGGGCAATACAGGAGACTATGGGGCAGATTGCTGGACACACTGAATACTGGAGACCATGGGGCAGATTTCAGGACACATTGAGGCAATGCTGGAGACCCTGGGCAGACTTCTGGACATACTGGGGCAATACTGGAGACCATGGGGCAGATTGCTGGACACACTGGGGCAGTACAGGAGACTATGGGGCAGAATGCTGGACACACTGAATACTGGAGACCATGGGGCAGATTTCAGGACACATTGAGGCAATGCTGGAGACCCTGGGCAGACTTCTGGACATACTGGGGCAATACTGGAGACCATGGGGCAGATTGCTGGACACACCGGGGCAATACTGGAGACCATGGGGCAGAATGCTGGACACACTGGGGCAATACAGGAGACCATGGGGCAGATTGCTGGATACACCGGGGCAATACTGGAGACCATGGGGCAGAATGCTGGACACACTGGGGCAATACTGGAGACCCTGGGGCAGATTTCTGGACACATTGAGGCAATGCTGGAGACCCTGGGGCAGACTTCTGGACACACTGGGGCAATGCTGGACACTGGGGCAGATTGCTGGACACACTGGGGGTAATATGCTGGACACACTGGGGCAATGCTGGACACTGGGGGTAATATGCTGGACACACTGGGGCAGACTGCTGGACACACTGGGGAAAGGCTGGACACTGGGGCAGATTGCTGGACACACTGGGGGCAGTGCTGGACATACTGGGGCAGATTGCTGGACACACTGGGGGTAATATGCTGGACACACTGGGGCAGATTGCTGGACAACATGGGGGTAATATGCTGGACACACTGGGGCAGATTGCTGGACAACATGGGGGTAATATGCTGGACACACTGGGGGCAGGACTTGAGGCATGGGCAGAATGTAGATACGGGGCATGATTGGAGACACGGGGCAGGATTGGATCATGGGGCAGGACGGATACGATGGAGGCTGGTGGGGCAGGATGTGGAGATCATATGGGGTAGAATGGATACTCATGAGGGCAGGATGCGAGAACATATGGCTGGAGCCAGGAATGAGAAACGGGGCCAGGGTGGGGAATATTATTACCATAGGGGCTAATTAAGGGATATTATTACTGCAGTGATGTATTTATTTTATTTTTTGAGTATACTGTTTTAAATGGGGGGCAGGCCTGTTACTGTGCAGAGTGACACTATATCACCTTTTTTTCTTCATGTGATGTAATGTAGAAGTTGTGAAAAATTAAGTAATGTGTTCTGCAAGCGGAGCTCGAGATAACTGTGTTATTTCCTGCAGAAACGAGTCCTGGCTGGAAGGAATGATGGCGGTCTGTGCTGGATGAAAGATGAAGGACTTCACCTAGAGACGTCACTGGTGAGTCAGTGTTACCTATACACTGACACTATACACTGTATACTATATAGAGGTCCTGTGTATAATGTCACCAGTGATCTCTGTATTACCTCTACACAGACACTGCATACTAAGTACAGATCTCCTGTGAATACTGGCACTTATGGTGATAGTATTGTGTTTTTTTTTTTATTACTGATCAGTATTGTAGTATTCAGTCACTATGTGGTGGTAATATGTGGTCTGGAAATGGTGTTGTGGTATTTGTCCCTTGTATGTAGTATTATTCGGTCACTATGTGGCCTGGTCATGGTGTGGTGGTATTAAGTCACAGGTGTGGCATGTGGGGGTGACACCATTAGGCCCAGTTTAAGTTCTACAAAACAGGAAAACCGTTTTTGGTAACCTTTGTGTGTATTGAGCCGGGGGGGGCGCCAAACTCGGGAACAGCCCCGGGCGGCAAAAGCTCTAGCTACGCCTCTGCCTGTGTGCCACTCCTGACTCCTGTGTGCATCACCTCTCACTCAGTGGGCCATAGAAAGCCTTTTTTTGTTTTATTTGTTTTCTAAATTCTCCCTGAAAAAATCATTTTATTTTATTTGGTTTCTAAATTCTTCCTGAAAAAATCATTTTATTCTATTATTTTTTTTTCCTAAAGTCTCCCTTAAAAAAAAAAAAAAATCAAATCAGTGGGAGATTAATATTTACATTTGTGCTTCAGTGACAGTCCTGCGTGTGTGGCATCTCTCTCATTTGTTGCCACCAACAATAGAGTGTGTAACATTGTGCCTGATTTTCGTTGTGGTCTCACTCACCTGTAAAGGGGTAGCTAAATCATACTGAAGTTATAGCTCACCGTGTAATTTGTGTGACAGCAACAAATACCGTTAGTTTGTTTACGTTTTTAAAACAATGAGGAAGTATGGTGGAAGAGGTCGTGGCCGGGGGCGTTCATTGTCAGCTGGTAATGAGGGTAGTGGTAGTGGTGGAGCATCAGCTGGTCGTGGGAAAAAAAATATTGCACCTAAGTCTGGAGCTGTGGAGCCAGGTTCGTCGTCTGGCTACACAAGGCCTCGAACGCTCCCTTTTCTGGGAGTAGGAAAACCGCTTTTAAAGCCGGAGCAGCAAGAGCAAGTTTTGGCTTATCTTGCTGACTCAGCCTCTAGCTCTTTTGCCTCCTCTCGTGAAACTGGTAAATGTCAAAGCAGCGCGTCGTTAGTGGATGTTCACGGTCAGGGACAAGTCGCTTCCTTGTCCTCTTCAGCAAAAACAACAACAGAGAAGAATGCAGCAGGCGACACAACGGGTTACTCCATGGAGCTCTTTACACATACCGTCCCTGGCTTAGAAAGTGAAGCAGTTAACAGTCCATGCCCATTACAAGTTGAATCTGACATGGAGTGCACTGATGCACAGCCACAGCCAGACTACTATGCTGGTCCTTTGACTCAGACCACAACATTGCCCTCGCAGGGTGCTGATCAAGAATCAGACCCTGATGAGACTATGTTGCCCCATCACGAACGCTATACCACCGACCGACACGGTGACACAGACGAAGTTGCACACGAGCTACAAGAAGAGGTAATAGATGACCCAGTTCTTGACCCCGATTGGCAGCCATTGGGGGAACAGGGTGCAGGCGGCAGCAATTCTGAAGCGGAGGAGGAGGGGCCGCAGCAGGCATCAACATCGCAACAGGTTCCATCTGCCGGGCCCGTATCTTGCCCAAAACGCGTGGCAAAGCCAAAACCTGTTGGAGGACAGCGTGGCCATCCGGTTAAAGCTCAGTCTGCAATGCCTGAAAAGGTATCCGATGCTAGAAAGAGTGCAGTCTGGCATTTTTTTAAACAACATCCAATTGATCAGCGCAAAGTCATCTGTAAAAAATGTTCAACTACCTTAAGCAGAGGACAGAATCTGAAAAGTCTCAATACAAGTTGCATGCATAGACATTTAACCACCATGCATTTGCAAGCCTGGACTAACTACCAAACGTCCCTTAAGGTTGTAGCACCCTCGGCCAATGAAGCTAGTCAGCAACGCAACATCCCTTCCGGCAGTGTAGGGCCACCATTTTCCGCACCACCTGCAGTATCTGTGCAGGTTTCTTTGCCAGGCCAAAGCAGTCAGGGTCAGGGAATCACCAGTTTCGTAGTAGGAAACACTGCATCTAGGGCACCGGTGGCAACAATACCATCTCCCACCGTCTCTCAGTCTGCCATGTCCACCGGCACCCCCGCTAGTTCCACGATCTCCAGCTCTCCAGTCCAGCTCACCCTACATGAGACTATGGTTAGAAAAAGGAAGTACTTAGCTTCGCATCCGCGTACACAGGGTTTGAACGCACACATAGCTAGACTAATCTCGTTAGAGATGATGCCCTACCGGTTAGTTGAAAGCGAAGCTTTCAAAGCCCTGATGGACTACGCTGTACCACGCTACGAGCTACCCAGTCGACACTTTTTTTCCAGAAAAGCCATCCCAGCCCTCCACCAGCATGTTAAAGAGCGCATCGTCCATGCACTCAGGCAATCTGTGAGCACAAAGGTGCACCTGACAACAGATGCATGGACCAGTAGGCATGGCCAGGGACGTTACGTGTCCATCACGGCACACTGGGTAAATGTGGTGGATGCAGGGTCCACAGGGGACAGCAAGTTTGGGACAGTTCTGCCAAGCCCACGGTCTAGGAAACAATTGGCTGTAGCCGTTCGCACCCCCTCCTCCTCCTCTTCGTCCTCCTGCAGAAGCGAGAGCTCGTCCACAGACCGCAGTCGCACAACCACTCCATCCGCAGCTGCCACTGTTGCACACCAGGTCTCCCATTATGGGGCAGCTACTGGCAAACGTCAGCAGGCTGTATTGGCTATGAAGTGTTTGGGCAACAACAGACACACCGCAGAAGTTCTGTCCGAGTTCTTGCAGAAAGAAACGCAGTCGTGGCTGGGCACTGTAGATCTTGAGGCAGGCAAGGTAGTGAGTGATAACGGAAGGAATTTCATGGCTGCCATCTCCCTTTCCCAACTGAAACACATTCCTTGCCTGGCTCACACCTTAAACCTGGTGGTGCAGTGCTTCCTGAAAAGTTATCCGGGGTTATCCGACCTGCTCCTTAAAGTGCGTGGACTTTGCTCACATATCCGCCGTTCGCCCGTACACTCCAGCCGTATGCAGACCTATCAGCGTTCTTTGAACCTTCCCCAGCATCGCCTAATCATAGACGTTGTAACAAGGTGGAACTCAACACTGCACATGCTTCAGAGACTGTGTGAACAGAGGCGGGCTGTTATGTTTTTGTGGGAGGATACACATACACGGGCAGGCAATAGGATGGCAGACATGGAGTTGTCAGGTGTGCAGTGGTCGAAGATTCAAGACATGTGTCAAGTCCTTCAGTGTTTTGAGGAATGCACACGGCTGGTTAGTGCAGACAACGCCATAATAAGCATGAGCATCCCCCTAATGCGTCTGCTGATGCAAAGTTTGACGCACATAAAGGATCAGGCGTCTGCAGCTGAGGAAGAGGAAAGCCTTGATGACAGTCAGCCATTGTCTGGCCAGGGCAGTGTACAGGACGAGGTAGCGGGCGAAGAGGAGGAGGAGGACGAGGAGGATGATGGGGATGATTATATTTTTAATGAGGAAGCTTTTCCGGGGCCACTGGAAATTGGTGGCGCGGCAAGGCCGGGTTCTGGTTTTTTGAGGGACACAAGTGACGTGGATTTGCCTGAAACTGCCCCTCAACCAAGCACAACCGCAGATTTGAGAACTGGAACTTTGGCCCACATGGCGGATTATGCCTTACGTATCCTCAAAAGGGACACACGCATAACTAAAATGATGAATGATGACGATTACTGGTTGGCCTGCCTCCTTGATCCTCGCTATAAAGGCAAATTGCAAAATATAATGCCACATGAGAACTTGGAACTAATATTAGCAACCAAACAATCAACTCTTGTTGACCATTTGCTTCTGGCATTCCCTGCACACAGCGCCCGTGATCGTTCTCACACGAGCTGCAGGGGCCAGCAGACCAGAGGAGTTAGAGGGGCAGAAATCAGAAGTGGCGTTGGCCAGAGGGGTTTTCTGACCAGGTTGTGGAGTGATTTTGCTATGACCGCAGACAGGACAGGTACTGCAGCATCAATTCAAAGTGACAGGAGACAACATTTGTCCAGTATGGTTACAAACTATTTTTCATCCCTTATCGATGTTCTCCCTCAACCGTCATTCCCATTTGATTACTGGGCATCAAAATTAGACACCTGGCCAGAATTGGCAGAATATGCATTGCAGGAGCTTGCTTGCCCGGCAGCTAGTGTCCTATCAGAAAGAGTATTCAGTGCTGCAGGTTCAATACTAACAGAAAAAAGGACTCGTCTGGCTACCCAAAATGTAGATGATCTAACCTTCATTAAAATGAACCACAAATGGATTTCGAAATCTTTTGCCCCACCTTGCCCGGCTGACACCTAGCTTTCCTATGAAAAGGTCTTGCCTGTGGACTATTCTGAATGCCTTTTCCAATCTCGTAATTTTCTGCACCTGATTGTCCAGCATACGACATGTTTACACCTCACTAAATGGCCAAACTCCCCACACGGGGCCGTGGTATCGACACTTGGCGACAGCACCCGTGAGAGTGCAGTTTGTCTGAAGAGGTGGGTGAGCCCGCTTTTGGTCGACGGCACTGCCACTGGGTCCCTCCTAGTACAATAAAGTGTCTCTGGCGGTGGTGGTGCGCACCCAACGTCAGACACACCGTTGTAATATGAGGGGCCCTGGGCCTGTACCGCCGGCCACAAGACAGTTTCCCCCCCACCCAGCTCAAACAGTGCTCTACCAATTGCAAAATTATCTCACAGCTCCACCAATGTTTAGTCTATGCGCTGACATCCTTCAATGCCTGCCACTGACAATACCATTGTATTGACATTTTTGTTATGTTAGGCCTTCGATGCCTGTCTGTGGTCACTCCTTCCACTGGGCCTCCACTGACCACACCACTGCTGCCCGTGTACCCCTGTAACCAATTTAAAATTGCCTACAGCCATGTGTTATTATTTTAGGCCTTCGATGCCTGTCTGCGGTGACTCCTTCCACTAGGCCTCCACTGACCACACCACTGCTGCCCGTGTACCCCTGTAACCAATTTAAAATTGCCTACAGCCATGTGTTATTATTTTAGGCCTTCGATGCCTGTCTGCGGTCACTCCTTCCACTAGGCCTCCACTGACCACACCACTGCTGCCCGTGTACCCCTGTAACCAATTTAAAATTGCCTACAGCCATGTGTTATTATTTTAGGCCTTCGATGCCTGTCTGCGGTCACTCCTTCCACTAGGCCTCCACTGACCACACCACTGCTGCCCGTGTACCCCTGTAACCAATTTAAAATTGCCTACAGCCATGTGTTATTATTTTAGGCCTTCGATGCCTGTCTGCGGTCACTCCTTCCACTAGGCCTCCACTGACCACACCACTGCTGCCCGTGTACCCCTGGAACCAATTTAAAATTGCCTACAGCCATGTGTTATTATTTTAGGCCTTCGATGCCTGTCTGCGGTCACTCCTTCCACTAGGCCTCCACTGACCACACCACTGCTGCCCGTGTACCCCTGGAACCAATTTAAAATTGCCTACAGCCAGCCCAATTTTTTTATTTTAGGCCTTCGATGCCTGTCTGCGGTCCATTCTTTCTACTACTACTACACTGACCAGGGCACTGCTGCCCGTGTACCCCTGTAACCAATTTAAAATTGCCTACAGCCATGTGTTATTATTTTAGGCCTTCGATGCCTGTCTGTGGTCACTCCTTCCACTAGGCCTCCACTGACCACACCACTGCTGCCCGTGTACCCCTGGAACCAATTTAAAATTGCCTACAGCCATGTGTTATTATTTTAGGCCTTCGATGCCTGTCTGCGGTCACTCCTTCCACTAGGCCTCCACTGACCACACCACTGCTGCCCGTGTACCCCTGTAACCAATTTAAAATTGCCTACAGCCATGTGTTATTATTTTAGGCCTTCGATGCCTGTCTGCGGTTGTAATGACCAGAGGTCCGAATAAGATCCAGTGAGTCACAAACCAAGACCAAGGCAGAAATCTCCAACGGTATTTACTCAAAGGCAAAATAATCAAGGTAATATGGAGAATATTAAGGCAGATGCACCCCAAAGATACACTAATTCAGCAGCAGCTGAAATCACTGTGCCACTCAAAGGTCTCCTGAGAACTGTATACTACAACAGACTAGTAAGAAATTTACCTAACAGGCAACTAAAAACAGGAACAAGTGTAAATTGAATGTAGTGTTATTAAGGGAGCCCCTGGAATGGCACATTGAGTATAACTTACACAACTCTAATATAAGATACACCTCTAAAGTAACAACTTAACACTCTGAGCAGAGATACCCGGGTATCTATAACTATGGTACCGTATCCTGAGATGGATTTCCTCTCAGGCAGGAATCCGCACAGGCTGCAGCCAGTTCATATTTTCAGCGCCAATAAGTTACAGCAAGCTCCTCTTGTCTTGTCGGCCGATGCCGAGCCCAAACGCCGGGGACTTAGTTAGTGGTCTCACGATGTAGTCTCTGCTTCTGTAGCTCCTAGGAATGCTTCCACGATAACCCGTCCGTCTCTGTATCAGCCGTCTGTCCAGACTTGGTTCTCCACTCAATGCACAGGGAATCCACAGACTTCCAAATACGTACTGGGTTCTTAGTAAAGTCTCAGTCTTTTGTTAAATAAAGGGTTAACTCCTCTCCAGGAAACGTTAGCGACACAAGTCTCTCACAGAGTTAAACAAAAGGTTAATTCTTCTCCAGGGGAACGTTAGCAACAAAAAGTCTCTCAAAAGCTTCTTTTCCTCCAAAAACACTTGCAGTAAATCCACACAGTCTCTCTTTAAGATATCACAGCAGCTTCTGCCTTTGCTTCCCGCCTTTTTCTCTCACAGCTCTCACTTCCTAGTTTCACTTTACACCCGAGACACTAGACCCCACCCAGCAGCACACATTGTCTCTGGGAGTTTTGCACGGTCCGTTCTCTTCTGCAATAGGCAAAAACCACAGGGTCCTAGTGCCCTCTCAGTGGGACTACAGTTCACCCTCTTACATGCCACCCCACTAGAGGTTGGCGTCCTCGACATACCTTCCCACTCAAATTCATCTTGAGCATATCGCTGAGGCGGTATTCCTGCCGTAGATCGTGTAGTTCTCCTGAGTCCTACATCAACAGGTGCGACCTTAGAGGGAGCTAGAGTCTCTTCCATGGTCGTGTCAGTGGGCGTAAGTGGAGTTGTCTCCTCCTGCGGCTCGATGTCCTGTGATACAGCGTCAGGACTAAGCAGTTGACCTGATGCACTCTCCTCAACAACATCCTCCATATCCCCAACATTCTCATCACCCGAGGCCAGATCGGTCACAGGGGGCAAATAAGCAGGCGCAGGAGTAAGCACACCATCAAACTCAAGATCATTCAGAGCTTCCGCCCCTTGAAACATGGCCTCTGGCTCTAGGGGGGTAGGCGCCGAATCTTCAAACCAGCACCGCTGTAACATGTTACGATGCAAATTACGGGTTGGCCCCCCTGTCCCCACCGGTTCGACCTCGTACACTGGAATCTCAGGGTTCACCTGTTTTTTTATCAGATACGGTATCGCCTCCCATCGGTCACTCAGCTTTCCTGACCGTCGTTTTGTCCTCACCAACACTCTGTCTCCCAGAGAGAACAGCTCTGTTTGTACAGGTCGCGTGTCCTTATGGACCACCTGGCGAAGGCGGTCACCCACCACCTGATGCACCACCCTCAACCGCCGCCGATGCTCTCGTACCCACTCGGATGCAGTCCGAAGGGGGGCGGAGGAGGGATCTGGCATGCTCAAATCCTCAATGTCTCGGCCAGGTCTACCAAACATCAACATGTGTGGTGAGTAACCAGTAGTACTGTGCACCCTGTTATTGTAAGCCCACATCAATTCGGGGAGATACTCAGGCCAGCATGTCTGTTGCTGACTCTCTAAGGACCTCAACATTTGCAACAGGGTCCGATTAAAACGCTCACACGCCCCGTTACCCTGAGGGTGGTAAGGCGTTGTTCTCGACTGCTCGATACCATAGAGCTGGTGCAACTCTTTCATCAGCGTTCCCTGAAAGCAGGCCCCTTGATCTGAATGTATTCTCTGCGGACACCCGAACACTTGGAAGAAATGTCGGCACACTGCCTCAGCCGCCGACTTGGCCGTCTGATCTCTTGTCGGCACCGCTACAGCATACTTGGTAAAGTGATCTGTCATCACCAGGCAGTAGGAGCACCCTGATGTAGAGTACCCTATCAACACGTAGTCAATCATGAGTAGTTCCAGTGGAGCTGAAGTCTTAATAGACTGTGTGGGAGCCCGCTGCTCAGGGCTTTTGTTGAGCCCACAAATTCGGCACTGCCGACACGCGTCGGCCACCATCCCTCCCAACTCAGGGCAGTAGAGGACTCGCTGCAACCACTGAAGTGTCTTTTCACTTCCAAAATGGGCCCCCTTCTCATGCGCCTCACGAGCGACCACCGGCCCCATCCCCACAGGAATTATCAGTTGGTACCGATGCTGCAGCTCCGATGGCAGGTACACCTTACGATACAAAAGACCTTGTTCCACACACAATTTATCCCATTGTCGAAGGAGTTTCATTCCTTCCATGGACAACTGAGCCTTGTCCTCTGCACTGGGCCAGGCCTTGTTTTGTACCCAACGGCGCACAAGTGCAACGTCCGGACACTCATCCTGGACTCTTGTCCAATCTGAGGGTGTTTTACCCAGGACACAGGGCATCCCGGTGGCCACCCCACTTGAGTGTACCACACTTTGGAAGATAGGTATTTGCCCCAAAGCTGGAGTTTCAGTATCCTCAAGTTGTTCATCAACATCTTCCCCGGATGACCCAAGGGGCACTCTTGACAATGCATCTGCATTGCCGTTCTCTCGACCAGAGCGAAATTTAATGCGGTAATTGAACTTGGCCAGTCTGGCGACCCACCGCTGCTCCAACGCCCCCAGTTTTGCATTCTCTAAGTGAGCTAGCGGGTTGTTATCTGTCATGACTAGCACCTCAGCTCCTGTTAGATACTCGGCGAAGCGTTCTGTCATTGCCCACACCAGGGCCAGCAATTCCAGACGGAATGAGCTGTAGTTAGCCGGATTTCGCTCGGAGTCTCTTAAAGATCTGCTGCCATAAGAAATCACTCGTTCTCGGCCGTCCTGCACCTGTGCTAGTACTGCCCCCAACCCATGAAGACTACCATCGGTATACAACAAAAAAGGGGTGTCAAACCGGGCGTAGGCCAGCAATGGGGCACTCGTTAGGGCGGTTTTCACTCCATCAAATGCCTTTTTCTGTAGGGGCCCCCATGGAATGGGGCGATTTCGAGGACCCAGCGCTGTCCCTCTCAAAAGTTCATTCAAGGGACTCACCACTTGTGAGAATTTAGGCACAAACCGCCGATAGTATCCTGCTAGGCCCAGGAAGGCCCGCACTTCTCGCAGGTCACAAGGAGGTGGCCACTCTTGTACCGCCTTAATCTTACTGGCTAAAGGTAGTACCCCGTCTGGGGTCACCAGATGCCCCAAATATTCAATCTGGTTTCGTAACAGCTGACATTTTTTTGGCTTTATTTTCAGGCCGTAGCTCTTGAGCCGCCGGAGAACTTGACGCAGCTTCTCCAGATGATCTTCAAATGAGGTTCCGAACACCACAATGTCGTCCAAATATATCAGGACTGATTCAAAATTTAGATCACCCAAGCAATGTTCCATCAGGCGTTGGAAGGTTCCCGGGGCGGTAGCGAGGCCAAAGGGCATCCGGTTGAACTCAAAGAGCCCCATTGGCAATACAAACGCCGTCTTGGCCCGATCTTTTTCAGCCATTGGGACCTGCCAGTACCCGCTTGCCAAATCCAATGTTGAGAAATACTTGGCCCGACCCAGGGCCGACAGGGATTCTTCAATACGGGGTAAAGGATATGCGTCCCGTACGGTGTGGGCATTCAATTTCCGATAGTCCACACAAAATCGGAGTGTCCCATCCTTCTTGCGGACCAAGACTACAGGGGCCGCCCAGGGACTCCGGCTCTCTCGGATCACTTGGTTGTCCAGCATACTGGCCACCATGCTCTTCACCTCTTGATAGAGCGCCGGAGGAATTTGGCGATATCTTTCTCTAATGGGTGGAGTATCCCCCGTTGGAATCTCATGCTCAATCGTCTGGGTACACCCGAAGTCCTCTCCATGTCGGGAAAAGGTCTCTTGATGTTCCCACAAAACTCTCTCCAACTGCTCCAACTGCACGGGGGTCAGCTTCTCCCGATCCACTCCCATCTGCTCCATGATCACATGAACATTCCATTCCTCCGTAGGAGGTTCAGTCTGGCCTACCTCGACCGCGAATGTCCAGGATGACTGTTGGTCTGGTCGCAATTCGAACCCTGCATTTTCCGGCACCTTCTCTGCCGGCACGAACAGTTCAGCCACTATGGTCCCAGCGGGAATTGCAACAGCTTCATCTAAAACATTGATGCATCGGACCGGTACTCGTCCATTCTTCACAATCGCCAAAGAACGGGCCACATGTACCTTGGCAAATGAGGAACCCTCTCGGACGGGCTCAAGTAGCACTTCAAGCCCATTCAATCTCTGTGCAGCTCCCACAGGCAGCATTAAGAGTTCCTCTTGTCTGGGTCCCAGCAGGATCGGGGCCTTCGAAGTCACTCGGACCCGGCCCACCCGGCCACCTGGGACCGCACTTTTCAGCAAGTCGCAACTCAGCACTAGACGGTGTAGAATTCTCTGTGTGGGTCGGTGTCTTGTCGCACGGGCCCAGTATCGGGGTCCTTCACTGGCATACATCTGGTGATTCAAATCTCGCAGCACGTTCATTCCGAGCGTCACTTCCATCCCTCTTCTAGGGGGGTGATCCACCAGTACTACCCCTTTCTGCCCCAGCTCTTGACCAAACATTTTTAGTTGCATCCACACGATCCCTTTTACTGACAATTGACCATTATTTGCGGCGGTCAGTCGTATCACTCGGCCATCCTCTGGAATCACTAGTCGACTGAAGTATCTCTCATATACTTCTAGAGGCATTATAGTACATTCGGATCCCGTGTCAACCAAGCACCTCATCTTCCGCCCTTCAAACTCTGCTTCTATCACTGGACTACATGCAAACAAATCTTGTTCATTCCGTCGAGGGCTTTGTGTGGGTGGGGCCGCTGCTGCTTGCCCTCTCATGGCAGCGGCCGGAAGTTTAAAGCCGGCGACGGGGTTTCTGGGGCTGTAAGCGCCCGGCAGTAACGCGAGATGTGTCCCTGGCGGCCACACTTCCAGCAGGTGATTGTTCCTCGTGGGCGAGGGCTTGACTCATTCTGATAGGACGACCTGGCCATTTGCGGGGTCACCGTTCCAGGGGGTGAGGCAGGAGGTTCCCGCGAGGGGGTAGAGGCGGGATCAACTGTCAGTTGAGACAATTTCAGCTTCAACTCCTTCACCTCAGCACGCAGAGCTTGTACCACGCTTACCAGCCCCTCTCCCCCCGACCCTGATGACACACCTTCCTCCAGCTGGGCACTGTTCACTGACCCCTCGGGAACATAGGCCGATTTCTCTTCCCTTTCCACTGCAGCTCGGTAAATCTGCCAGAAAGATAACTCTGGTGCAACCCGGGCCATTTCCAACAGTTTGTCCCGGAGAAGTCTATTGGCTACACCGGTGATGAATTGGTCCCGGAGCAAGCGGTCTACCTCCCGGAATGCCCCCATGGCCCCCGGGTCTAGTCGCTGCATCTCATTCAACATCTCTTGCAAAATATTAGAGTACTGCATCAGGGACTCACACTCTCTCTGGGGACGATTAAAGAATAGGGACCGAAGCTGGGCCACGCGCGCTCGGCCCCCCAAACTCCCCTCTAACAGTTCCAAAATCTTTTCTAATGTATCCCTCTCTGATTCTGGGCGCACCATCACCATACGCCTAATATCACCCTCCAGTGCATTTAATGCCAGCTCAGCGCGTAACGCGGGGGTCAAATTACACATGCGCAGAATACTCCGGATTCTCTCAGCCCAATCTTGCAACGCCATATTGCGCCCATCGTATTTCGGCATGTGCTGAAGTAAAGCTCCTACAGGCACATACCCTCCCGAAGTCGCCGCGGCTGCCAGGGGAACCCCAACCCCCGAGGAGGATGCGGATACAGCGGGGTCATTTCCACCGTCGCCCTCGTCCATGACAAACACTGGATCCTGCCGACTACGCCAAAAATGTAATGACCAGAGGTCCGAATAAGATCCAGTGAGTCACAAACCAAGACCAAGGCAGAAATCTCCAACGGTATTTACTCAAAGGCAAAATAATCAAGGTAATATGGAGAATATTAAGGCAGATGCACCCCAAAGATACACTAATTCAGCAGCAGCTGAAATCACTGTGCCACTCAAAGGTCTCCTGAGAACTGTATACTACAACAGACTAGTAAGAAATTTACCTAACAGGCAACTAAAAACAGGAACAAGTGTAAATTGAATGTAGTGTTATTAAGGGAGCCCCTGGAATGGCACATTGAGTATAACTTACACAACTCTAATATAAGATACACCTCTAAAGTAACAACTTAACACTCTGAGCAGAGATACCCGGGTATCTATAACTATGGTACCGTATCCTGAGATGGATTTCCTCTCAGGCAGGAATCCGCACAGGCTGCAGCCAGTTCATATTTTCAGCGCCAATAAGTTACAGCAAGCTCCTCTTGTCTTGTCGGCCGATGCCGAGCCCAAACGCCGGGGACTTAGTTAGTGGTCTCACGATGTAGTCTCTGCTTCTGTAGCTCCTAGGAATGCTTCCACGATAACCCGTCCGTCTCTGTATCAGCCGTCTGTCCAGACTTGGTTCTCCACTCAATGCACAGGGAATCCACAGACTTCCAAATACGTACTGGGTTCTTAGTAAAGTCTCAGTCTTTTGTTAAATAAAGGGTTAACTCCTCTCCAGGAAACGTTAGCAACACAAGTCTCTCACAGAGTTAAACAAAAGGTTAATTCTTCTCCAGGGGAACGTTAGCAACAAAAAGTCTCTCAAAAGCTTCTTTTCCTCCAAAAACACTTGCAGTAAATCCACACAGTCTCTCTTTAAGATATCACAGCAGCTTCTGCCTTTGCTTCCCGCCTTTTTCTCTCACAGCTCTCACTTCCTAGTTTCACTTTACACCCGAGACACTAGACCCCACCCAGCAGCACACATTGTCTCTGGGAGTTTTGCACGGTCCGTTCTCTTCTGCAATAGGCAAAAACCACAGGGTCCTAGTGCCCTCTCAGTGGGACTACAGTTCACCCTCTTACACGGTCACTCCTTCCACTAGGCCTCCACTGACCACACCACTGCTGCCCGTGTACCCCTGTAACCAATTTAAAATTGCCTACAGCCATGTGTTATTATTTTAGGCCTTCGATGCCTGTCTGCGGTCACTCCTTCCACTAGGCCTCCACTGACCACACCACTGCTGCCCGTGTACCCCTGGAACCAATTTTAAATTGCCTACAGCCATGTGTTATTATTTTAGGCCTTCGATGCCTGTCTGCCGTCACTCCTTCCACTAGGCCTCCACTGACCACACCACTGCTGCCCGTGTACCCCTGTAACCAATTTAAAATTGCCTACAGCCATGTGTTATTATTTTAGGCCTTCGATGCCTGTCTGCGGTCACTCCTTCCACTAGGCCTCCACTGACCACACCACTGCTGCCCGTGTACCCCTGGAACCAATTTAAAATTGCTTACAGCCATGTGTTATTATTTTAGGCCTTCGATGCCTGTCTGCGGTCACTCCTTCCACTAGGCCTCCACTGACCACACCACTGCTGCCCGTGTACCCCTGTAACCAATTTAAAATTGCCTACAGCCATGTGTTATTATTTTAGGCCTTCGATGCCTGTCTGCGGTCACTCCTTCCACTAGGCCTCCACTGACCACACCACTGCTGCCCGTGTACCCCTGGAACCAATTTAAAATTGCCTACAGCCATGTGTTATTATTTTAGGCCTTCGATGCCTGTCTGCGGTCACTCCTTCCACTAGGCCTCCACTGACCACACCACTGCTGCCCGTGTACCCCTGGAACCAATTTAAAATTGCCTACAGCCAGCCCAATTTTTTTATTTTAGGCCTTCGATGCCTGTCTGCGGTCCATTCTTTCTACTACTACTACACTGACCAGGGCACTGCTGCCCGTGTACCCCTGGAACCAATTTAAAATTGCCTACAGCCATGTGTTATTATTTTAGGCCTTCGATGCCTGTCTGCGGTCACTCCTTCCACTAGGCCTCCACTGACCACACCACTGCTGCCCGTGTACCCCTGTAACCAATTTAAAATTGCCTACAGCCATGTGTTATTATTTTAGGCCTTCGATGCCTGTCTGCGGTCACTCCTTCCACTAGGCCTCCACTGACCACACCACTGCTGCCCGTGTACCCCTGGAACCAATTTAAAATTGCCTACAGCCACGTGTTATTATTTTAGGCCTTCGATGCCTGTCTGCGGTCACTCCTTCCACTAGGCCTCCACTGACCACACCACTGCTGCCCGTGTACCCCTGGAACCAATTTAAAATTGCCTACAGCCAGCCCAATTTTTTTATTTTAGGCCTTCGATGCCTGTCTGCGGTCCATTCTTTCTACTACTACTACACTGACCAGGGCACTGCTGCCCGTGTACCCCTGGAACCAATTTAAAATTGCCTACAGCCATGTGTTATTATTTTAGGCCTTCGATGCCTGTCTGTGGTCACTCCTTCCACTAGGCCTCCACTGACCACACCACTGCTGCCCGTGTACCCCTGGAACCAATTTAAAATTGCCTACAGCCATGTGTTATTATTTTAGGCCTTCGATGCCTGTCTGCGGTCACTTCTTCCACTAGGCCTCCACTGACCACACCACTGCTGCCCGTGTACCCCTGTAACCAATTTAAAATTGCCTACAGCCATGTGTTATTATTTTAGGCCTTCGATGCCTGTCTGCGGTGACTCCTTCCACTAGGCCTCCACTGACCACACCACTGCTGCCCGTGTACCCCTGTAACCAATTTAAAATTGCCTACAGCCATGTGTTATTATTTTAGGCCTTCGATGCCTGTCTGCGGTCACTCCTTCCACTAGGCCTCCACTGACCACACCACTGCTGCCCGTGTACCCCTGGAACCAATTTAAAATTGCCTACAGCCATGTGTTATTATTTTAGGCCTTCGATGCCTGTCTGCGGTCACTCCTTCCACGAGGCCTCCACTGACCACACCACTGCTGCCCGTGTACCCCTGGAACCAATTTAAAATTGCCTACAGCCATGTGTTATTATTTTAGGCCTTCGATGCCTGTCTGCAGTCACTCCTTCCACTAGGCCTCCACTGACCACACCACTGCTGCCCGTGTACCCCTGGAACCAATTTAAAATTGCCTACAGCCATGTGTTATTATTTTAGGCCCTCGATGCCTGTCTGCGGTCACTCCTTCCACTAGGCCTCCACTGACCACACCACTGCTGCCCGTGTACCCCTGGAACCAATTTAAAATTGCCTACAGCCATGTGTTATTATTTTAGGCCTTCGATGCCTGTCTGCGGTCACTCCTTCCACTAGGCCTCCACTGACCACACCACTGCTGCCCGTGTACCCCTGGAACCAATTTAAAATTGCCTACAGCCATGTGTTATTATTTTAGGCCTTCGATGCCTGTCTGCGGTCACTCCTTCCACTAGGCCTCCACTGACCACACCTCTGCTGCCCGTGTACCCCTGGAACCAATTTAAAATTGCCTACAGCCATGTGTTATTATTTTAGGCCTTCGATGCCTGTCTGCGGTCACTCCTTCCACTAGGCCTCCACTGACCACACCACTGCTGCCCGTGTACCCCTGGAACCAATTTAAAATTGCCTACAGCCATGTGTTATTATTTTAGGCCTTCGATGCCTGTCTGCGGTCACTCCTTCCACTAGGCCTCCACTGACCACACCACTGCTGCCCGTGTACCCCTGGAACCAATTTAAAATTGCCTACAGCCATGTGTTATTATTTTAGGCCTTCGATGCCTGTCTGCGGTCACTCCTTCCACTAGGCCTCCACTGACCACACCACTGCTGCCCGTGTACCCCTGGAACCAATTTAAAATTTCCTACAGCCATGTGTTATTATTTTAGGCCTTCGATGCCTGTCTGCGGTCACTCCTTCCACTAGGCCTCCACTGACCACACCACTGCTGCCCGTGTACCCCTGGAACCAATTTAAAATTGCCTACAGCCATGTGTTATTATTTTAGGCCTTCGATGCCTGTCTGCGGTCACTCCTTCCACTAGGCCTCCACTGACCACACCACTGCTGCCCGTGTACCCCTGGAACCAATTTAAAATTGCCTACAGCCATGTGTTATTATTTTAGGCCTTCGATGCCTGTCTGCGGTCACTCCTTCCACTAGGCCTCCACTGACCACACCACTGCTGCCCGTGTACCCCTGGAACCAATTTAAAATTGCCTACAGCCATGTGTTATTATTTTAGGCCTTCGATGCCTGTCTGCGGTCACTCCTTCCACTAGGCCTCCACTGACCACACCACTGCTGCCCGTGTACCCCTGGAACCAATTTAAAATTGCCTACAGTCATGTGTTATTATTTTAGGCCTTCGATGCCTGTCTGCGGTCACTCCTTCCACTAGGCCTCCACTGACCACACCACTGCTGCCCGTGTACCCCTGGAACCAATTTAAAATTGCCTACAGCCATGTGTTATTATTTTAGGCCTTCGATGCCTGTCTGCGGTCACTCCTTCCACTAGGCCTCCACTGACCACACCACTGCTGCCCGTGTACCCCTGGAATCAATTTAAAATTGCCTACAGCCATGTGTTATTATTTTAGGCCTTCGATGCCTGTCTGCGGTCACTCCTTCCACTAGGCCTCCACTGACCACACCACTGCTGCCCGTGTACCCCTGGAACCAATTTAAAATTGCCTACAGCCAGCCCAATTTTTTTATTTTAGGCCTTCGATGCCTGTCTGCGGTCCATTCTTTCTACTACTACTACACTGACCAGGGCACTGCTGCCCGTGTACCCCTGGAACCAATTTAAAATTGCCTACAGCCATGTGTTATTATTTTAGGCCTTCGATGCCTGTCTGCGGTCACTCCTTCCACTAGGCCTCCACTGACCACACCACTGCTGCCCGTGTACCCCTGTAACCAATTTAAAATTGCCTACAGCCATGTGTTATTATTTTAGGCCTTCGATGCCTGTCTGCGGTCACTCCTTCCACTAGGCCTCCACTGACCACACCACTGCTGCCCGTGTACCCCTGGAACCAATTTAAAATTGCCTACAGCCACGTGTTATTATTTTAGGCCTTCGATGCCTGTCTGCGGTCACTCCTTCCACTAGCCCTCCACTGACCACACCACTGCTGCCCGTGTACCCCTGGAACCAATTTAAAATTGCCTACAGCCAGCCCAATTTTTTTATTTTAGGCCTTCGATGCCTGTCTGCGGTCCATTCTTTCTACTACTACTACACTGACCAGGGCACTGCTGCCCGTGTACCCCTGGAACCAATTTAAAATTGCCTACAGCCATGTGTTATTATTTTAGGCCTTCGATGCCTGTCTGTGGTCACTCCTTCCACTAGGCCTCCACTGACCACACCACTGCTGCCCGTGTACCCCTGGAACCAATTTAAAATTGCCTACAGCCATGTGTTATTATTTTAGGCCTTCGATGCCTGTCTGCGGTCACTTCTTCCACTAGGCCTCCACTGACCACACCACTGCTGCCCGTGTACCCCTGTAACCAATTTAAAATTGCCTACAGCCATGTGTTATTATTTTAGGCCTTCGATGCCTGTCTGCGGTGACTCCTTCCACTAGGCCTCCACTGACCACACCACTGCTGCCCGTGTACCCCTGTAACCAATTTAAAATTGCCTACAGCCATGTGTTATTATTTTAGGCCTTCGATGCCTGTCTGCGGTCACTCCTTCCACTAGGCCTCCACTGACCACACCACTGCTGCCCGTGTACCCCTGGAACCAATTTAAAATTGCCTACAGCCATGTGTTATTATTTTAGGCCTTCGATGCCTGTCTGCGGTCACTCCTTCCACGAGGCCTCCACTGACCACACCACTGCTGCCCGTGTACCCCTGGAACCAATTTAAAATTGCCTACAGCCATGTGTTATTATTTTAGGCCTTCGATGCCTGTCTGCAGTCACTCCTTCCACTAGGCCTCCACTGACCACACCACTGCTGCCCGTGTACCCCTGGAACCAATTTAAAATTGCCTACAGCCATGTGTTATTATTTTAGGCCCTCGATGCCTGTCTGCGGTCACTCCTTCCACTAGGCCTCCACTGACCACACCACTGCTGCCCGTGTACCCCTGGAACCAATTTAAAATTGCCTACAGCCATGTGTTATTATTTTAGGCCTTCGATGCCTGTCTGCGGTCACTCCTTCCACTAGGCCTCCACTGACCACACCACTGCTGCCCGTGTACCCCTGGAACCAATTTAAAATTGCCTACAGCCATGTGTTATTATTTTAGGCCTTCGATGCCTGTCTGCGGTCACTCCTTCCACTAGGCCTCCACTGACCACACCTCTGCTGCCCGTGTACCCCTGGAACCAATTTAAAATTGCCTACAGCCATGTGTTATTATTTTAGGCCTTCGATGCCTGTCTGCGGTCACTCCTTCCACTAGGCCTCCACTGACCACACCACTGCTGCCCGTGTACCCCTGGAACCAATTTAAAATTGCCTACAGCCATGTGTTATTATTTTAGGCCTTCGATGCCTGTCTGCGGTCACTCCTTCCACTAGGCCTCCACTGACCACACCACTGCTGCCCGTGTACCCCTGGAACCAATTTAAAATTGCCTACAGCCATGTGTTATTATTTTAGGCCTTCGATGCCTGTCTGCGGTCACTCCTTCCACTAGGCCTCCACTGACCACACCACTGCTGCCCGTGTACCCCTGGAACCAATTTAAAATTTCCTACAGCCATGTGTTATTATTTTAGGCCTTCGATGCCTGTCTGCGGTCACTCCTTCCACTAGGCCTCCACTGACCACACCACTGCTGCCCGTGTACCCCTGGAACCAATTTAAAATTGCCTACAGCCATGTGTTATTATTTTAGGCCTTCGATGCCTGTCTGCGGTCACTCCTTCCACTAGGCCTCCACTGACCACACCACTGCTGCCCGTGTACCCCTGGAACCAATTTAAAATTGCCTACAGCCATGTGTTATTATTTTAGGCCTTCGTTGCCTGTCTGCGGTCACTCCTTCCACTAGGCCTCCACTGACCACACCACTGCTGCCCGTGTACCCCTGGAACCAATTTAAAATTGCCTACAGCCATGTGTTATTATTTTAGGCCTTCGATGCCTGTCTGCGGTCACTCCTTCCACTAGGCCTCCACTGACCACACCACTGCTGCCCGTGTACCCCTGGAACCAATTTAAAATTGCCTACAGTCATGTGTTATTATTTTAGGCCTTCGATGCCTGTCTGCGGTCACTCCTTCCACTAGGCCTCCACTGACCACACCACTGCTGCCCGTGTACCCCTGGAACCAATTTAAAATTGCCTACAGCCATGTGTTATTATTTTAGGCCTTCGATGCCTGTCTGCGGTCACTCCTTCCACTAGGCCTCCACTGACCACACCACTGCTGCCCGTGTACCCCTGGAACCAATTTAAAATTGCCTACAGCCATGTGTTATTATTTTAGGCCTTCGATGCCTGTCTGCGGTCACTCCTTCCACTAGGCCTCCACTGACCACACCACTGCTGCCCGTGTACCCCTGGAACCAACATCAGAAAATATAAAAATAAGTATTTTGCTTATAAAAAAGAAAATACTGGAGAGATATCAAATGCAGACATTTTAACATTAAAAACAAACACATACAACAAAAATCTGGTACAGTACTAAAAATGGCCACCAGCTACAATAACTTTCTCCTGCAAGTAGTTAACTGAAAGGTTTTTTCAATTTTAAACACAGATATGGCATCCACCGAGTGTTATCCTGTCGCGTCTTCTTTATATTATTGCCAAGAAGATGCAAAACAATGAAAATAATAAAATCATTATTTACCAAAAAAATAGAGTAAGTCAAAACCACATTGCAAATAAACATTCATTACAAATAAAGAAGCAGGGCGCGTCCGAGGGTGAGTATATACCTAATAAGAATATAATCACCCTCGGACGCGCCCTGCTTCTTTCCGACAGCCTTCCTTCCTAAGAATCAGCCCTTCCGTGGTGTAGAGAGAGGGTTTGTTACACTCCAAGGTGTTCCCCAGGTTGCCTTTCCTGAGCTTCGATCTTCCGGCTCTCGTTTAGTAGTTGTTGGAAACTACGCTGCATTGGGCCTACAAATTGGGTATTGGGTGTAGAGAGATGGTGTGTTCCACTCCAAGGTGTTCCCCAGGTTGCCTTTCCTGAGCTTCGATCTTCCGGCTCTCGTTTAGTAGTTGTTGGAAACTACGCTGCATTAGGCCTACAAATTGGGTATGGGGTGTAGAGAGATGGTGTGTTCCACTGTAGAGAGATGGTGTGTTCCACTCCAAGGTGTTCCCCAGGTTTCCTCGCCAATGCTTCGATCATCATGCTCTCGTTTAGCAGTTGTTGGAAACTACGCTGCATTAGGCCTACAAATTGGGTATGGGGTGTAGAGAGATGGTGTGTTCCACTCCAAGGTGTTCCCCAGGTTTCCTCTCCATTGCTTCGATCTTCATGCTCTCGTTTAGTAGTTGTTGGAAACTACGCTGCATTAGGCCTACAAATTGGGTATGGGGTGTAGAGAGATGGTGTGTTACACTCCAAGGTGTTCCCCAGATTTCCTCTCCATTGCTTCGATCTTCCGGCTCTCGTTTAGTAGTTGTTGGAAACTACGCTGCATTAGGCCTACAAATTGGGTATGGGGTGTAGAGAGATGGTGTGTTACACTCCAAGGTGTTCCCCAGGTTTCCTCTCCATTGCTTCGATCTTCCGGCTCTCGTTTAGTAGTTGTTGGAAACTACGCTGCATTAGGCCTACAAATTGGGTATGGGGTGTAGAGAGATGGTGTGTTCCACTGTAGAGAGATGGTGTGTTCCACTCCAAGGTGTTCCCCAGGTTTCCTCGCCAATGCTTCGATCATCATGCTCTCGTTTAGTAGTTGTTGGAAACTACGCTGCATTAGGCCTACAAATTGGGTATGGGGTGTAGAGAGATGGTGTGTTCCACTCCAAGGTGTTCCCCAGGTTTCCTCTCCATTGCTTCGATCTTCATGCTCTCGTTTAGTAGTTGTTGGAAACTACGCTGCATTAGGCCTACAAATTGGGTATGGGGTGTAGAGAGATGGTGTGTTACACTCCAAGGTGTTCCCCAGGTTTCCTCTCCATTGCTTCGATCTTCCGGCTCTCGTTTAGTAGTTGTTGGAAACTACGCTGCATTAGGCCTACAAATTGGGTATGGGGTGTAGAGAGATGGTGTGTTACACTCCAAGGTGTTCCCCAGGTTTCCTCTCCATTGCTTCGATCTTCCGGCTCTCGTTTAGTAGTTGTTGGAAACTACGCTGCATTAGGCCTACAAATTGGGTATGGGGTGTAGAGAGATGGTGTGTTACACTCCAAGGTGTTCCCCAGGTTTCCTCTCCATTGCTTCGATCTTCCGGCTCTCGTTTAGTAGTTGTTGGAAACTACGCTGCATTGGGCCTACAAATTGGGTATGGGGTGTAGAGAGATGGTGTGTTCCACTCCAAGGTGTTCTCCAGGTTGCCTTTCCTGAGCTTCGATCTTCCGGCTCTCGTTTAGTAGTTGTTGGAAACTACGCTGCATTAGGCCTACAAATTGGGTATGGGGTGTAGAGAGATGGTGTGTTCCACTGTAGAGAGATGGTGTGTTCCACTCCAAGGTGTTCCCCAGGTTTCCTCGCCAATGCTTCGATCATCATGCTCTCGTTTAGTAGTTGTTGGAAACTACGCTGCATTAGGCCTACAAATTGGGTATGGGGTGTAGAGAGATGGTGTGTTCCACTCCAAGGTGTTCCCCAGGTTTCCTCGCCAATGCTTCGATCATCATGCTCTCGTTTAGTAGTTGTTGGAAACTACGCTGCATTAGACCTACAAATTGGGTATGGGGTGTAGAGAGATGGTGTGTTCCACTCCAAGGTGTTCTCCAGGTTGCCTTTCCTGAACTTCTATCTTCAGGCTCTCATTAAATTGTGGTTAAACGGAACAACTGCATTTGGCGTACTAGTTGGTTTGGGGCCTACTATCGGTGTCTGCCGCTCCTTGCTGTTCTCCTGGTTTCCTGTCCTGAAATTCCGTTTTCAGGCACTCGTTAAGTAGTTGTTAATGTTAGACTGCATTTGGCCTACTAGTTGGGTTGGGGCCTACTATCGGTGTCTGCCACTCCTTGCTGTTCTCCTCCACTGAACAAAGCTGTGCCGCCTGTTTACTACTGTTGCCAATTTTGAACTGCATTTCGACTACTTACTGATTTGGGCCTACTCTCTGTGTCAGCCTCTCATTCCAGTTGTCCTCCACTGCAATGCCCCCTGATTAGTCCTGTGTTACCAATTTTGAACTGCATTTAGCCCACTTTATTCTTTGGGCCTATATCTGTGTTTCCTCCTCATCCTGCCCATTGCCCAGCCAGTGATAGATGAGTCTGCTGGTACATTGACCCATAACGCAACATTTCCCGTGCACGCTACACTGCAAGATTGTGACCCTGCTGAAAGTCAGGTCCCCCTTCCCGCATACCATACCACCTTACACGGGGACAAACAGGAAGGTGCAGATGAAAGTGCAGGTTCCTTCATCAGGTGGGGGGAGGAATACTAGTTGGCGACGTCACTGGCACAGGACCTCTCATGGTACGCAAAAGTGTTGCTGCCGGTGGGAGGCGCCCCCGCCGTGCAAACACACCGCTGTACTTTGAGGGGCCCTGTGCCAGTGCCAATGCCAACGAGTGGGCCCCCCCTGCTTGCTCAGGTTCACAGCACTTGCAAAGTTGAAATACTTACCTCTCCCTGCTCCACTGCCGTGACGTGGTCCAGATTTCCTGGGCCCACTAATTACTTGAACCAGCCCTACCCACCACAACTTTAGCCAAATGACCCCAATTTCAAATGCCTTCCAATTATTATAAGGTAAATTACGCTTGACAAGCTTCATTAAGAAGAATGGATGGTTTTGACATTAAAATGGGCACTCTAGGTGTTTTCCTGGCCCCCACTCACTGCCGACTATGCTGCCCCATTGACTTGCATTGGGTTTCGTGTTTCGGTCCATCCCGACTTTACGTCATAATCGGCCGATTTCACTCGACCCGACTTTTGAGATAGTCGGGTTTCGCGAAACCCGGCTCGACTCTAAAAAGGTCAAGGTCGCTCAACTCTAGTGGTCAGTGGAGGCCTAGTGGAAGGAGTCACCGCAGACAGGCATCGAAGGCCTAAAATAATAACACATGGCTGTAGGCAATTTTAAATTGGTTCCAGGGGTACACGGGCAGCAGTGGTGTGGTCAGTGGAGGCCTAGTGGAAGGAGTGACCGCAGACAGGCATCGAAGGCCTAAAATAATAACACATGGCTGTAGGCAATTTTAAATTGGTTACAGGGGTACACGGGCAGCAGTGGTGTGGTCAGTGGAGGCCTAGTGGAAGGAGTGACCGCAGACAGGCATCGAAGGCCTAAAATAATAACACATGGCTGTAGGCAATTTTAAATTGGTTACAGGGGTACACGGGCAGCAGTGGTGTGGTCAGTGGAGGCCTAGTGGAAGGAGTCACCGCAGACAGGCATCGAAGGCCTAAAATAATAACACATGGCTGTAGGCAATTTAAAATTGGTTCCAGGGGTACACGGGCAGCAGTGGTGTGGTCAGTGGAGGCCTAGTGGAAGGAGTGACCACAGACAGGCATCGAAGGCCTAAAATAATAACACATGGCTGTAGGCAATTTTAAATTGGTTCCAGGGGTACACGGGCAGCAGTGGTGTGGTCAGTGGAGGTCTAGTGGAAAGAGTGACCGCAGACAGGCATCGAAGGCCTAAAATAATAACACATGGCTGTAGGCAATTTTAAATTGGTTCCAGGGGTACACGGGCAGCAGTGGTGTGGTCAGTGGAGGCCTAGTGGAAGGAGTGACCGCAGACAGGCATCGAAGGCCTAAAATAATAACACATGGCTGTAGGCAGTTTTAAATTGGTTACAGGGGTACACGGGCAGCAGTGGTGTGGTCAGTGGAGGCCTAGTGGAAGGAGTGACCACAGACAGGCATCGAAGGCCTAAAATAATAACACATGGCTGTAGGCAATTTTAAATTGGTTCCAGGGGTACACGGGCAGCAGTGGTGTGGTCAGTGGAGGCCTAGTGGAAGGAGTGACCGCAGACAGGCATCGAAGGCCTAAAATAATAACACATGGCTGTAGGCAATTTTAAATTGGTTCCAGGGGTACACGGGCAGCAGTGGTGTGGTTAGTGGAGGCCTAGTGGAAGGAGTGACCGCAGACAGGCATCGAAGGCCTAAAATAATAACACATGGCTGTAGGCAATTTTAAATTGGTTCCAGGGGTACACGGGCAGCAGTGGTGTGGTCAGTGGAGGCCTAGTGGAAGGAGTGACCGCAGACAGGCATCGAAGGCCTAAAATAATAACACATGGCTGTAGGCAATTTTAAATTGGTTACAGGGGTACACGGGCAGCAGTGGTGTGGTCAGTGGAGGCCTAGTGGAAGGAGTGACCACAGACAGGCGTCGAAGGCCTAACATAACAAAAATGTCAATACAATGGTATTGTCAGTGGCAGGCATTGAAGGATGTCAGCGCATAGACTAAACATTGGTGGAGCTGTGAGATAATTTTGCAAGTGGTAGAGCACTGTTTGAGCTGGGGGGGGGGGACTGTCTTGTGGCCGGCGGTACAGGCCCAGGGCCCCTCATATTACAACGGTGTGTCTGACGTTGGGTACGCACCACCACCGCCAGAGACACTTTATTGTACTAGGAGGGACCCAGTGGCAGTGCCGTCGACCAAAAGCGGGCTCACCCACCTCTTCAGACAAACTGCACTCTCACGGGTGCTGTCGCCAAGTGTCGATACCACGGCCCCGTGTGGGGAGTTTGGCCATTTAGTGAGGTGTAAACATGTCGTATGCTGGACAATCAGGTGCAGAAAATTACGAGATTGGAAAAGGCATTCAGAATAGTCCACAGGCAAGACCTTTTCATAGGAAAGCTAGGTGTCAGCCGGGCAAGGTGGGGCAAAAGATTTCGAAATCCAGTTGTGGTTCATTTTAATGAAGGTTAGATCATCTACATTTTGGGTAGCCAGACGAGTCCTTTTTTCTGTTAGTATTGAACCTGCAGCACTGAATACTCTTTCTGATAGGACACTAGCTGCCGGGCAAGCAAGTTCCTGCAATGCATATTCTGCCAATTCTGGCCAGGTGTCTAATTTTGATGCCCAGTAATCAAATGGGAATGACGGTTGAGGGAGAACATCGATAAGGGATGAAAAATAGTTTGTAACCATACTGGACAAATGTTGTCTCCTGTCACTTTGAATTGATGCTGCAGTACCTGTCCTGTCTGCGGTCATAGCAAAATCACTCCACAACCTGGTCAGAAAACCCCTCTGGCCAACGCCACTTCTGATTTCTGCCCCTCTAACTCCTCTGGTCTGCTGGCCCCTGCAGCTCGTGTGAGAACGATCACGGGCGCTGTGTGCAGGGAATGCCAGAAGCAAACGGTCAACAAGAGTTGATTGTTTGGTTGCTAATATTAGTTCCAAGTTCTCATGTGGCATTATATTTTGCAATTTGCCTTTATAGCGAGGATCAAGGAGGCAGGCCAACCAGTAATCGTCATCATTCATCATTTTAGTTATGCGTGTGTCCCTTTTGAGGATACGTAAGGCATAATCCGCCATGTGGGCCAAAGTTCCAGTTCTCAAATCTGCGGTTGTGCTTGGTTGAGGGGCAGTTTCAGGCAAATCCACGTCACTTGTGTCCCTCAAAAAACCAGAACCCGGCCTTGCCGCGCCACCAATTTCCAGTGGCCCCGGAAAAGCTTCCTCATTAAAAATATAATCATCCCCATCATCCTCCTCGTCCTCCTCCTCCTCTTCGCCCGCTACCTCGTCCTGTACACTGCCCTGGCCAGACAATGGCTGACTGTCATCAAGGCTTTCCTCTTCCTCAGCTGCAGACGCCTGATCCTTTATGTGCGTCAAACTTTGCATCAGCAGACGCATTAGGGGGATGCTCATGCTTATTATGGCGTTGTCTGCACTAACCAGCTGTGTGCATTCCTCAAAACACTGAAGGACTTGACACATGTCTTGAATCTTCGACCACTGCACACCTGACAACTCCATGTCTGCCATCCTACTGCCTGCCCGTGTATGTGTATCCTCCCACAAAAACATAACAGCCCGCCTCTGTTCACACAGTCTCTGAAGCATGTGCAGTGTTGAGTTCCACCTTGTTGCAACGTCTATGATTAGGCGATGCTGGGGAAGGTTCAAAGAACGCTGATAGGTCTGCATACGGCTGGAGTGTACGGGCGAACGGCGGATATGTGAGCAAAGTCCACGCACTTTGAGGAGCAGGTCGGATAACCCCGGATAACTTTTCAGGAAGCACTGCACCACCAGGTTTAAGGTGTGAGCCAGGCAAGGATTGTGTTTCAGTTGGTAAAGGGAGATGGCAGCCATGAAATTCCTTCCGTTATCACTCACTACCTTGCCTGCCTCAAGATCTACAGTGCCCAGCCACGACTGCGTTTCTTTCTGCAAGAACTCGGACAGAACTTCCGCGGTGTGTCTGTTGTCGCCCAAACACTTCATAGCCAATACAGCCTGCTGACGTTTGCCAGTAGCTGCCCCATAATGGGAGACCTGGTGTGCAACAGTGGCAGCTGCGGATGGAGTGGTTGTGCGACTGCGGTCTGTGGACGAGCTCTCGCTTCTGCAGGAGGACGAAGAGGAGGAGGAGGGGGTGCGAACGGCTACAGCCAATTGTTTCCTAGACCGTGGGCTAGGCAGAACTGTCCCAAACTTGCTGTCCCCTGTGGACCCTGCATCCACCACATTTACCCAGTGTGCCGTGATGGACACGTAACGTCCCTGGCCATGCCTACTGGTCCATGCATCTGTTGTCAGGTGCACCTTTGTGCTCACAGATTGCCTGAGTGCATGGACGATGCGCTCTTTAACATGCTGGTGGAGGGCTGGGATGGCTTTTCTGGAAAAAAAGTGTCGACCGGGTAGCTCGTAGCGTGGTACAGCGTAGTCCATCAGGGCTTTGAAAGCTTCGCTTTCAACTAACCGGTAGGGCATCATCTCTAACGAGATTAGTCTAGCTATGTGTGCGTTCAAACCCTGTGTACGCGGATGCGAGGCTAAGTACTTCCTTTTTCTAACCATAGTCTCATGTAGGGTGAGCTGGACTGGAGAGCTGGAGATCGTGGAACTAGCGGGGGTGCCGGTGGACATGGCAGACTGAGAGACGGTGGGAGATGGTATTGTTGCCGCCGGTGCCCTAGATGCAGTGTTTCCTACTACGAAACTGGTGATTCCCTGACCCTGACTGCTTTGGCCTGGCAAAGAAACCTGCACAGATACTGCAGGTGGTGCGGAAAATGGTGGCCCTACACTGCCGGAAGGGATGTTGCGTTGCTGACTAGCTTCATTGGCCGAGGGTGCTACAACCTTAAGGGACGTTTGGTAGTTAGTCCAGGCTTGCAAATGCATGGTGGTTAAATGTCTATGCATGCAACTTGTATTGAGACTTTTCAGATTCTGTCCTCTGCTTAAGGTAGTTGAACATTTTTGACAGATGACTTTGCGCTGATCAATTGGATGTTGTTTAAAAAAATGCCAGACTGCACTCTTTCTAGCATCGGATACCTTTTCAGGCATTGCAGACTGAGCTTTAACCGGATGGCCACGCTATCCTCCAACAGGTTTTGGCTTTGCCACGCGTTTTGGGCAAGATACGGGCCCGGCAGATGGAACCTGTTGCGATGTTGATGCCTGCTGCGGCCCCTCCTCCTCCGCTTCAGAACTGCTGCCGCCTGCACCCTGTTCCCCCAATGGCTGCCAATCGGGGTCAAGAACTGGGTCATCTATTACCTCTTCTTGTAGCTCGTGTGCAACTTCGTCTGTGTCACCGTGTCGGTCTGTGGTATAGCGTTCGTGATGGGGCAACATAGTCTCATCAGGGTCTGATTCTTGATCAGCACCCTGCGAGGGCAATGTTGTGGTCTGAGTCAAAGGACCAGCATAGTAGTCTGGCTGTGGCTGTGCATCAGTGCACTCCATGTCAGATTCAACTTGTAATGGGCATGGACTGTTAACTGCTTCACTTTCTAAGCCAGGGACGGTATGTGTAAAGAGCTCCATGGAGTAACCCGTTGTGTCACCTGCTGCATGCTTCTCTGTTGTTGTTTTTGCTGAAGAGGACAAGGAAGCGACTTGTCCCTGACCGTGAACATCCACTAACGACGCGCTGCTTTGACATTTACCAGTTTCACGAGAGGAGGCAAAAGAGCTAGAGGCTGAGTCAGCAAGATAAGCCAAAACTTGCTCTTGCTGCTCCGGCTTTAAAAGCGGTTTTCCTACTCCCAGAAAAGGGAGCGTTCGAGGCCTTGTGTAGCCTGACGACGAACCTGGCTCCACAGCTCCAGACTTAGGTGCAATATTTTTTTTCCCACGACCAGCTGATGCTCCACCACTACCACTACCCTCATTACCAGCTGACAATGAACGCCCCCGGCCACGACCTCTTCCACCATACTTCCTCATTGTTTTAAAAACGTAAACAAACTAACGGTATTTGTTGCTGTCACACAAATTACACGGTGAGCTATAACTTCATTATGATTTAGCTACCCCTTTACAGGTGAGTGAGACCACAACGAAAATCAGGCACAATGTTACACACTCTGTTGTTGGTGGCAACAAATGAGAGAGATGCCACACATGCAGGACTGTCACTGAAGCACAAATGTAAATATTAATCTCCCACTGATTTGATTTTTTTTTTTTTTTAAGGGAGACTTTAGGAAAAAAAAATAATAGAATAAAATGATTTTTTCAGGAAGAATTTAGAAACCAAATAAAATAAAATGATTTTTTCAGGGAGAATTTAGAAAACAAATAAAACAAAAAAAGGCTTTCTATGGCCCACTGAGTGAGAGATGACGCACACAGGAGTCAGGAGTGGCACACAGGCCCAGAGGCCAATATTTATCTCCCACTGATTGATGTAGTGATTTTTTCAGGTAGATTTTGGAACCCAAATCAAGCTAAAAAAAATAATAGGCTTTCTATGGCCCACAATTGGAGAGAGAGAGAGAGATGGCACACCCAGGAGTCAAGACTGGCACACAAGCAGAAAGGGCAATATTAATCTCCCACTGATTTGTTTTTTTTTTTGTTTTTTCAGGGAGACTTTAGGAAAAAAAAAATAGAATAAAATGATTTTTTCAGGAAGAATTTAGAAACCAAATAAAATAAAATGATTTTTTCAGGGAGAATTTAGAAAACAAATAAAACAAAAAAGGCTTTCTATGGCCCACTGAGTGAGAGATGACGCATACAGGAGTCAGGAGTGGCACACAAGCCCAGAGGCCAATATTTATCTCCCACTGATTGATGTAGTGATTTTTTCAGGTAGATTTTGGAACCCAAATCAAGCTAAAAAAAATAATAGGCTTTCTATGGCCCACAATTGGAGAGAGAGAGAGAGAGATGGCACACCCAGGAGTCAAGACTGGCACACAAGCAGAAAGGGCAATATTAATCTCCCACTGATTTGTTTTTTGTTTTTTTTTTTCAGGGAGACTTTAGGAAAAAAAAAATAGAATAAAATGATTTTTTCAGGAAGAATTTAGAAACCAAATAAAATAAAATGATTTTTTCAGGGAGAATTTAGAAAACAAATAAAACAAAAAAAGGCTTTCTATGGCCCACTGAGTGAGAGATGACGCACACAGGAGTCAGGAGTGGCACACAAGCCCAGAGGCCAATATTTATCTCCCACTTTTTTTTTTTGTTCCAGGGAAAATTTATAAACCCAATAAAAAAAATAATAAATAGGCTTTCTATGGCCCACTATCTGAGAGACAGAGAGAGATGGCACGCTTAGGACTGGCACACAAGCCCAAAGGCCAATATTAATCTCCCTTTTTTTTTTTAAGGGAGAATTTATAAAACCAAAAAAACATAAATAAATAGGCTTTCTATGGCCCACTATTTGTGAGAGAGATGGCACGCTCAGGACTGGCACACATGCCCAGAGGCCAATATTAATCTCCCACTTTTTTTTTTTTTTTCCAGGGAAAATTTATAAACCCAATAAAAAAAAAATAAATAAATAGGCTTTCTATGGCCCACTATCTGAGAGAGAGAGATGGCACGCTTAGGACTGGCACACAAGCCCAAAGGCCAATATTAATCTCCCACTGATTGATTTATTTATTTTTTCAGGTAGAATTTAGAACCCAAATAAAGCAAAAAAAAAAAAAAAAATGGGCTTTCTATGGCCCACTGAGTGAGTGATGATGCACACAGGAGTCAGGAGTGGCACACAAGCCCTGAGGCCAATATTTTTCTCCCACTGATTGATGTAGTGATTTTTTCAGGTACATTTTAGAACCCAAATCAAGCAAAAAAATAAATAGGCTTTCTATGGCCCACTATTTGTGAGAGAGATGGCACGCTCAGGACTGGCACACAAGCCCAGAGGCCAATATTAATCTCCCACTGATTGATTTATTGATTTTTTCAGGTAGAATTTAGAACCCAAATAAAGCAAAAAAAAAAAAAATGGGCTTTCTATGGCCCACTGAGTGAGTGATGATGCACACAGGAGTCAGGAGTGGCACACAAGCCCTGAGGCCAATATTTTTCTCCCACTGATTGATGTAGTGATTTTTTCAGGTAGATTTTAGAACCAAAATCAAGCAAAAAAATAAATAGGCTTTCTATGGCCCACTGAGTGAGAGATGGCACACACAGGAGTCAAGAGTGGCACACAAGCCCTGAGGCCAATATTTTTCTCCCACTGATTGATGTAGTGATTTTTTCAGGTAGATTTTATAACCCAAATCAAGCAAAAAAATAAATAGGCTTTCTATGGCCCACTGAGTGAGAGATGACACAGACAGGGATGGCACTCTAGCAGAAATGTCAATCTTAATCTCCCACAAAAAAAAACAAAAAAAACAGGGAGTGTCCTTCAATTACTATCTCCCTGCAGTAATCTCAGCCAGGTATGGCAGGCAGCAATAAGGAGTGGACTGATGCACAAATTAAATAAAAAGTGTGTACAAACAAAAAAGATAGCTGTGCAGAAAGGAAGGAACAAGAGGATTTGTGCTTTGAAAAAAGCAGTTGGTTTGCACAGCGGCGTACACACAGCAATGCAGCTATCAGGGAGCCTTCTAGGGCAGCCCAATGAGCTACAGCGCTGAGGGGGAAAAAAAATAAAAATGTAGCTTCCACTGTCCCTGCACACCGAAGGTGGTGTTGGGCAGTGGAAATCGCTACAGCACAAGCGGTTTGGTGGTTAATGGACCCTGCCTAACGCTATCCCTGCGGCAGCAACCTCTCCCTAAGCTCAGATCAGCAGCAGTAACATGGCGGTCGGCGGGAACTCCCCTTTATAGCCCCTGTGACAGCAAGCCAATCACTGCAATGCCCTTCTCTAAGATGGTGGGGACCAGGACCTATGTCATCACGCTGCCCACACTCTGCGTTTACCTTCATTGGCTGAGAAATGGCGCTTTTCGCGTCATTGAAACGCGACTTTGGTGCGAAAGTCGCGTACCGCATGGCCGACCCCGCACAGGGGTCGGATCGGGTTTCATGAAACCCGACTTTGCCAAAAGTCGGCGACTTTTGAAAATGAACGACCCGTTTCGCTCAACCCTAGTCGCCACAATAATAACACAACCTATTGAGACGTCTGAAACCTTGTCGTTCTGTTTTAGACAGAATCCTATCACACTGCATAGGCTCAGGAATTTGCTCTGAGGATAACGCCATAGCGCACACAGCTCTGCGCTCCCACAAGCGCCGTTCAATCTGAATGGCCAGAGACATAGAGACATAGAATCACTCAGATTGGAGGGTGTGGGAAACCCCACCATAACATCTTTAACGGATTCAGAAAGACCCTTTCTGAAAATTGCCGCCAAAGCATCATTATTCCATTTAGTCAACACAGACCATTTTCTGAATTTCTGACTATACAATTCAGCCGCCTCTTGCCCCTGAGACAAGGCCAACAAGGTCTTCTCAGCTTGATCCACCGAATTAGGTTCATCATACAGTAATCCTAACGCCTGAAAGAAGGAGTCTACATTAAGCAAAGCAGAATCCCCAGATTCCAGGGAAAATGCCCAATCCTGTGGATCACCACGCAGCAGGGAGATGATGATTTTAGCCTGTTGAATGGAATCACCGGAGGATCGAGGTTTCAATGCAAAAAACAGTTTACAGTTGTTTTTAAAACTCAAAAATTTGGACCTGTCACCAAAAAACAAATCAGGAGTAGGAATCTTTGGTTCTAAAGCCGGAGTCTGAACAATGTAATCAGAAATACCCTGTACCCTAGCAGCAAGCTGGTCTACACGAGAAGCTAATTCCTGAACATGCATGCTAGCACAAGGCTCTTCAGCCACCCAGAGATTAAGAGGGAGGAGAAGACAAAGTAGACTGAAGAAAAAAAAATGGCTCAAGACCTTTCCTCCCTTCTTCTGAGATGCATTTAACTCATTGTAGGCCAGTTGTACTGTTATGATTAGGTGGCCTTGGAGCAGCATGAAAACCTTCACTGGAGTAGGTGGTAACTATACTGACCGCAAACCCTGATCTTATCACCGCAACTAGAAGTAGCCGTGGGGTGTGCCTAACAAAACCTAGACACCTCGACACAGCCGGAGGACTAAATACCCCTAAAGATGAAAATAGGAAAACTATCTTGCCTCAGAGAAGACCCCAAAGGATAGGCAGCCCCCCACAAATAATGACTGTGAGTTGGAGAGGAAAAGACACACGCAGGCAGAAAACAGGCTTAGCAAAGGAGGCCACTTCTAGCTAAATAGAATAGGACAGGACAGGATACTAAGCGGTGTTAGGAGTCGAGTTTCCTCTGCTGCACAGGGGGAATCTCGATCCGTCTCCGCTGCGGTCTCCCATTCTCCTCCAGCCGCAGTGGAGTCTGCTCAGCAGGGACGTTGATCCCAGCGTCTCGCTCAGTCTGACTCTGTGCGAAGAGTTGCTGCTGCTTCTCCAGTCTCTGCCATTAAAGTCAGTGCTGGTCAGCAGCGAGCGGACTTCTCTGGGACTAAGTCCTTGTCTGCACGTACTGAGCATGCCCAGGGTAAGATCTCCCGTTGGAGATTGAGGGTCATGTGCTCAGGCTCTGCAGCACATTCCATTGGTCCTCTTGGCAGGTCTTGGAAGGGCAAAAGTGCTGTAGCCACTTCCTGTGCTGCAACTATATAAACTGCGCATGACCGCACGGCCATGCGCTAGTATTGTCTCATAATGTTATATGTGTGTGTGTAGATGAATGTATGTCGATGGATGAAAGCTCCTAAATATCCCTATCCACTCGTATTGATCTCCGTTTTCACGAGCGGAGGTTAGAGCGAGCCCAGTGTAGGCAGAGGTTTCGGCTGGCTCCCACCTTTGCCAAACCTTTGGAATCTCCAGACCAGGCTCCTGAGCCCCATGAGCCTGTGGTAGAGTCTCGAGCAGGATCTAAGTCCCGGACCGCTCGTGCACTCCAGATTTGTCATCTTTGCCAACAGTCTGGACATCTTGCCTCCAGATGTCTCCAGCGGTCGAGGAAACGTCAGCGTCTAGTGGTAGTTGGTGGAGGTGCACTAGACACGGCGACGTTTGCCTCCAAATTGTCCTTTAAGGGGACAATAACATTGGGCTCATCCTCTCACTCGGTGGAACTCTGCGTGGATTCTGGGGCGGAGGGCAATTTTATGTCTTCAGCCTTCGCCCAACGTCACGCAATTCCTCTGGTCATGCTATCTCAACCAGTAACGGTACGAGTGGTGAATGGGTCGACACTGCCCACACAGATTACACATCAAACTATCCCTTTTACTCTGTCCATGTCACCATCTCATCAGGAGATTATATCTCTACTCGTCATTCCTGAGGGAATTGATGAGGTTCTCTTGGGGATACCTTGGTTACGGTACCACTCTCCTCACATCGAGTGGTCCTCAGGCAGAATTCTGGGATGGGGTGAATCTTGTGGGAACAGGTGTCATCAAGAGTGCGTTCAGGTTACTACTACAGAGGTACCCGCAGATCTCTCCTCTCTCCCCAAGCAATATTGGTCTTATGCAGACGTATTCTCCAAAAAGGCAGCGGAGACCCTTCCGCCCCATCGCCCCTATGACTGTCCTATTGATCTCTTGCCTGGTGCTGAGCCTCCCCGGGGTCGAGTCTATCCATTATCTCTCCCGGAAACGGAGGCAATGTCTCAGTACATACAAGAGAATCTGGCAAGAGGGTTCATCAGGAATTCAGTGTCACCTGCTGGGGCAGGATTCTTTTTCGTGCAGAAGAAGAATGGAGAACTACGTCCATGCATAGACTACAGGGGTCTTAATGCTATCACAGTTAAGAACAAGTACCCTTTGCCGTTGATATCTGAGCTTTTCGATAGGCTTCGGGGAGCTAGAGTGTTTACTAAACTAGATCTGCGGGGTGCTTATAACCTGATTCGCATCCGTGAGGGGGACGAGTGGAAAACGGCATTTAACACCAGAGATGGGCACTATGAGTATCTGGTGATGCCCTTCGGGCTCTGTAATGCACCTGCCGTTTTCCAAGACTTTGTCAACGACATCTTCCGGGATATGCTTTCCACCTCGGTTGTAGTCTATCTGGATGATATTCTCATCTTTTCTCCAGATATTGACTCCCACCGGAGAGATGTTGGCAGAGTCTTCGACCTCCTACGGGCAAACTCTCTTTACGCAAAGTTGGAGAAGTGTGTGTTTGAGCAGGAGTCCTTACCTTTCCTGGGCTATATCATCTCCGCCCAGGGATTGGCTATGGATCCTGCCAAACTACAGGCTGTGATGGACTGGCAAGAGCCCCATTCTCTTAAAGCGGTGCAGCGCTTTATGGGGTTCATAAACTATTACCGCCAGTTCATTCCCCACTTCTCAACTCTGGTAGCTCCCTTGGTAGCCCTCACCAAGAAGGGAGCGAAACCCAAATTGTGGTCGGAAGAGGTCTCCAAGGCCTTCACTCATTATGTGAACCTATACCGAACACTGAAGGAATAAATGATCCAAAGAAAATATAATATCAATATTTATTATGCAATATGAAATGCATAGGTAAGTATAAAATAAACCCCTGACAAAACAACGCACGTCGAGGAGTGCAGCAGCCCATATATTAGTCATGGTCACAGGCAATCATCATATTTAGGGTTACCCTTTATTTTCAATTACTGTATATACTCGAGTATAAGCCGAGATTTTCAGCCCATATTTTTGGGGTGAAAGTCCCCCTCTCGGCTTATACTCGAGTCATATACCCGGGGGTCGGCAGGTGAGGGGGAGCGGGGGCTGTGTAGTTATACTTACCTGCTGCGGCGCGGTCCCTGCAGTCCCTGGCTTCCCCGGCGCTGCAGATTCTCTCTGTACTGAGCGGTCACATGGCACCGCTCATTACAGAAATGAATAGGCGGCTCCACCTCCCATAGGGGAGGAGCCACATATTCATTGCTGTAAATGATCGGTAACTGTGACCGCTCAATTACAGGAAGAAGCTGCAGCGTCGGGGAAGCAGGGACCGCGCCGGAGCAGGTAAGGGGAGCGCAGCGCTGCGCGATATTTACCTGCTCCTCGCTCCGGTGCGGCTCCGTCTGCAGCGTCCTCTAGCAGTGACGCTCAGGTTAGAGGGCGCGGTGACGTAGTCAGTGCGCGCCCTCTGCTGAGCGTCAGTGCTGGAGACGGAGCCGCACGAGGAGCAGGTAAATATTGAAAGCGCCGGCGTCCTGAGCAAGAAAGGTGAGTATGTGATTTTTTTTTTATTGCAGCACCAGCAGCATTCTATATGGCACAGCATTATATGGAGCAACTATGGGGCAATAATCAACGGTGCAGAGCAATATATATGGGGCACAGCATTATATATGGAGCATCTATGGGGCCATAATCAACGGTGCAGAACATTCTATATGGCACAGCTTTATGTGGAGCATCTATGGGGCCATAATCAACGGTGCAGAGCATTCTATATGGGGCAATATATATGGGGCACAGCTTTATAAGGAGCATCTATGGGGCCATAATCAACGGTGCAGAGCAATATATATATGGCACAGCTTGCTATGGACCATCTATGGGGCCATAATGAACGGTATAGAGCATTCTATATAGCACAGTTGCATATGGAGCATCTATGGGGCAATAATGAACGGTATGGAGCATCTATTTTTATTTTTGAAATTTACCAGTAGCTGCTGCATTTTCCACCCTAGGCTTATACTCGAGTCAATAAGTTTTCCCAGTTTTTTGTGGCAAAATTAGGGGGGTCGGCTTATACTCGAGTATATACGGTACCTCTATATGTGACGTTAGTGATATATATCAGCCTGTGCACGCACCATAGTCACAGGTAATAATCACATTTAGGGTTATCCCTTCAGCTTTATCATTTACATATGCGGTGCTATATCTTCATTGACTGTCTGGATCCTGTAATCTATAAGGTATATATGGACTTTCAATTACTTGTCTAGCATTGCGTTACATATATGCAGTATATTGCATTTACTCCTTCAGTGTTGGCATATATTGTAATTGAAGGGATCCTCCTTACTTGTTGAGGGATATGCCTTGTTTTTACTTAAGGTACCTTCACACTGAACAATATCGCTAGCGATCCGTGACGTTGCAGCGTCCTGGCTAGCGATATCGTTCAGTTAGACACGCAGCAGCGATCAGGATCCTGCTGTGATGTCGTTGGTCGCTGCAGAAAGTCCAGAACTTTATTTCGTCGCTGGACTTCCTGGAGACATCGCTGAATCGGCGTGTGTGACGCTGATTCAGCGATGTCTTCGCTGGTAACCAGGGTAAACATCGGGTTACTAAGCGCAGGGCCGCGCTTAGTAACCCGATGTTTACCCTGGTTACCAGCATAAAAGTAAAAAAAACAAACACTACATACTTACCTTCCGCTGTCTGTCCCCGGCGCTGTGCTTCTCTGCACTGGCTGTGAGCGCCGGCCCGCCGGAAAGCACAACGGTGACGTCACCGCTCTGCTTTCCGGCCGCTGTGCTCACAGTCAGTGCAGGAAAGCACAGCGCCGGGGACAGACAGCGGAAGGTAAGTATGTAGTGTTTGTTTTTTTTACTTTTACGCTGGTAACCAGGGTAAACATCGGGTTACTAAGCGCGGCCCTGCGCTTAGTAACCCGATGTTTACCCTGGTTACCGGCATCGTTGGTCGCTGGAGAGCTGTCTGTGTGACAGCTCTCCAGCGACCAAACAGCGACGCTGCAGCGATCGACATCGTTGTCGGTATCGCTGCAGCGTCGCTGAGTGTGAAGGTACCTTTACTCATTATAATCTATGGTGCTATTCACATGTCCATTTTTTCCTGGCAGCGCGGATGACAAGGGCCAATACAAGACTATGGGTCAGTGAAAAAGACGTACAGCACACGCCCTATTGGACAAACAATCAGTAGATTTGGGTTCCAGTACCATCTCTATGCTGATGACACCCAATTATACACTTCTTCTCCTGACATCACGCCTGCCTTTTTAGAAAACACCAGTGATTGTCTTACCACTGTCTTTCGGTTCCCTGAAAAATGCCCACAGGAAAATTGCTCACAGGAAAATTGCCCATATGAAAAATGCCCAAAGGAAAATAGCCCACATCGAAAATTGCCCACACAGAAAATTGCCCACACGGAAAATTGCCCACACGGAAAATTGCCCACACAGAAATTTGCCCACACGGAAAATTGCCCACATGGAAAATTGCCAATTGCAGCATCACAATGTTTCAGATCTATGATATTTTAGGTGAAAGGTGAGGATCTTCACATAATGTGTGATCAACTTGTGATTTACAGCTGACCTAGTGCAAAACTGCAAACATGCTGAAGATCTGTGGTTTGTAGCAGTCTGTCATTATCAGCATAGATAGATCTAGTCTGCTCTCATCTCTCACTGATTCTGCCTTACTCCTCCCACCAGCCCAGAACAGCAGCAGTGTGATCCAGAGGAGCCATGATTGCTATCAGTACCCACAAAAGAATCACTGTATTATCTGTGGAGTTACATGGGACTGCAGGTCAGATCTAATACATTATCATCTCAGTGGGTGCCCACCAAAAGCAGGGTGCTGCTGGCTGAGATAGATGGTCCTGGTAGCCCAGAAGGCACCGCAGAAAGGTGAGATTCTGTCAGAATCTGTCAGAGGAGCGGAAGTGCCATAGCAGCTCCGGTCTCCCATTGACTTCAGTGGCAGTGAATCTGGGGCCTGCACTTCCTTCCCTGTCCACTTATGGCTACCAAGAGTAAGATTGAACAGACCCTACCTAGTTATGTATCATACACATATACTGCAGGTGCAGGCAGGCATAGGATGGAAGGAAATGCAGAGTGGATTTGAATAAGGTCTCTAGGCCCAGACACACCACAATGAGAGTGGAATAAGGGTCTCTAGGCCCAGACACACCACAATGAGAGTGAAAAAAGGGTCTCTAGGCCCACACACACACCACAATGAGAGTGGAATAAGGGTCTCTAGGCCCAGACACACCACAATGAGAGTGGAATAAGGGTCTCTAGGCCCAGACACACCACAATGAGAGAGGAATAAGGGTAATGGTCTCTAGGCCCAGACACACCACAATGAGAGTGGAATAAGGGTCTCTAGGCCCACACACACCACAATGAGAGTGCAATTAGGGTCTCTAGGCCCAGACACACCACAGTGAGAGTGGAATAAGGGTCTCTAGGCCCACATATACCACAATGAGAGAGGAATAAGGGTAATGGTCTCTAGGCCCAGACACACCACAATGAGAGTGGGATAAGGGTCTCTAGGCCCACACACACCACAATGAGAGTGCAATTAGGGTCTCTAGGCCCAGACATACCACAATGAGAGTGGAATAAGGGTCTCTAGGCCCAGACACACCACAATGAGAGTGGAATAAGGGTCTCTAGGCCCACACACACCACAATGAGAGTGGAATAAGGGTCTCTAGGCCCAGACACACCACAATGAGAGTGGAATAAGGGTCTCTAGGCCCACACACACCACAATGAGAGAGGAATAAGGGTAATGGTCTCTAGGCCCAGACACACCACAATGAGAGTGGGATAAGGGTCTCTAGGCCCAGACACACCACAATGAGAGTGCAATTAGGGTCTCTAGGCCCAGACACACCACAATGAGAGTGGAATAAGGGTCTCTAGGCCCACATACACCACAATGAGAGTAGAATTATTGTTAGCACAGTGGAATGACAACTCCTAAGAACAGAATCCGTACTCTGGGACTAGGGATGAGTGAACCAAACCTGGAGAAGTAAACTGGGCCCAGAGACCTTTGTTGAAATCCATTCTGCATTTTCTTTGCTGCCTTTGTTGTGCTGTATTGTATTTCAATGGAGCCCATTGAAGTCAAGGACAATCACCCGACAGCTAATTATTTGCAGGTGTGCAATGATTGTTTAATAAACTTAAGTTATTGTTGTTATTAGAACTCCTTAATAAACTGTTCTTAATAAACTTGTCGGTAGTTTTTTTATGTGGGCAATTTTCGCCGACATTCTTCTGTGCGGCAGAGCATCTCACCTATAATTCTATACTATTCTCTGTTCTACAGATCATCTCACGTATACCTGCATACTATCCCCCTGTCCTGCAGAGCATTTAACCTATATTTCTTTGCTATTGTCTGTCTGCAGAGCATCTCACCTATAATTCTATATTATTCTTCTGCCCTGCAGAGCAAATCACGTATACCTGCATAATATCCCCCTGTCCTGCAGAGCATTTAACCTATATCTCTTTGCTATTCTCTGTCCTGCAGAGCATCTCACCTATAATTCTATATTATTCTTCTGTCCTGCAGAGCATCTCACCTATAATTCTAGATTACTCTTCTGCCCTGCAGAGCTTCTCACGTATACCTGCATACTATCCCCCTGTCCTGCAGCGCATTTAACCTATATCTCTTTGCTATTGTCTGTCCTGCAGAGCATCTCACCTATAATTCAATATTATTCTTCTGCCCTGCAGAGCATCTCATATATGCCTGCATACTATCCCCCAGTCCTGCAGAGCATTTAACCTATAGGTCTTTGCTATTTTCTCTCCTGCAGAGCATCTCACCTATAATTGTATATTATTCTTCTGCCCTGCAGAGCATCTCATGTATACATGCATATACTATCCTCGTCCTACAGAGCATTTAACCTATAATTCAGCTTGTGGGCAATTTTCTGTGGGCATTCTTCAACTTGCACCTCAAACATCATGGATCTGAAACTTTGTAATGCTGCAATTGGCAATTTTCCATGTGGGCTAATTTCCATGTGGGCAATTTTCCATGTGGGCAATTTTCCTGTGGGCATTTTTCCTGTGGACATTTTTCTGGTCACCTCTAACATGTCCTCCCTCTATCAAACTGAACCTGTCAAAAACTGAGCTCTTCGTGTTCTCTCCCTCTACTAACCTATCTTTGCCTGACATTGACATCTCCGTGTGTGGTTCCACCATTACTCCCAAGCAACATGCTCGCTGCCTTGGGGTCATACTTGATTCTGAGCGTTCATTCACCCCTCACATCCGATCACTGGCTCGCTCTTCTTATCTGCATCTTAAAAACATTTCTAGAATTTGACTTTTTCTGACTTTCGACTCTGAAAAAACTCTGTTTCTCTTATTCATTCTCGTCTGGACTATTGTAACTCTACTAATCGGCCTCCCTCTTACTAAACTGTCCCCTCTCCAGTCTGTCCTGAATGCTGCAGCCAGGATATTCCTCACCGATTGTTATACCGATGCCTCTTCCTTGTGCCAGTCATTACACTGGTTACCCATCCACTCCAGAATCCAGTACAAACTTATTACCCTCATCCACAAAGCACTCGACAGCTCATCACCACCCTACATCTCCTCCCTGGTCTCAGCCTACCACCCTACCTGTACTCTTCATTCTACTAATAACCTGAGGTTAACATCCTCAATAATCAGAACCCCCCACTCCCGTCTCCAAGACTTTTCACGTGCTGCACCATTTCTTTGGAATGCACTACCCAGGTTAATACGATTAATCCCCAATCCCCACAGTTTTAAGCATGCCCTAAAAACGGATTTGTTCAGACTGGCCTACCGCCTCAATGCATTAACCTAACTATCCCTGGTGGCCCATTCAAATAACTTAAACCATAACCAGGTTCCTCGCATCATGTTCTCATACACTTTATGCAGTTAATAGCCCTCTGTGTCTGTACTGATACATATGTAGGCTGTTAACTGGTTCATTCAGCTTTCATTGAACACCTGATCCTTACACTATGGCTGGTCCGAACAACTAAAGCCCATCCACCTCTCGTGTCTCCCCTTTTCCTCATAGATTGTAAGCTTGCGAGCAGGGCCCTCACTCCTCTTGGAATCTATTTTGAACTGTGATTATTTTTACGCTGTAATGTCTATCATCTGTACAAATCCCCTCTATAATGTAAAGTTCTGCGGAATATGTTGGTGCTATACAAATAAAATTATTATTATCCATGTGCTGTGTGTATATAACCAGTGCTGTTACTGGATAAGCTTTGTAATTGCTTTCTTTATCCATCCATGATAAACCGACACACTGATCCAAAACACTGTACCATTTATTCACATATGTGTTTAAACATGGACGTGTCAGATGTCCGAGTTTTTCACTGATGGGTACGTGTTCTATTATAACTTATGGGACTATTCACATGATTTTTCACAACTGGTGATGAGCATGGCACGGTTGTAGGTGAGCAAGAAAGATCGTATCCCATATAGTGTAATACAGATAACTTGGCACTCCAGAAAATTAATTTTATGCAAAAAAATGAAAGAAAATCTTCCCATGATGACACCACACAGCGGGTATGATCTAGTGGTGTCATCGCACCTGCTGCCACTGAGGCTCTCAGGCTGAATGGTGAAGAAGGGACCTGAGAACTCTCTCATCCACCCTTGTATTCAACTACACATGCTTCCTGCGGACAGATGTAATTGTTCAATCTCCCAGGACAGCTGGAATTCTGGATCCAGGATGGTTGGGAAGCATGGACATCAATGCTAGACTATCCAGGAGAAAGTGTTTCAGAAACGGACAACCTTGTGGGGTTTTCTCAAGGAGTGGTGTTGAGAGTATACAGAGAACGGTGTGAAGAGGAGACCATCCAGGAGAATGGGACCCTCGATGCAAAGAACTCGGCCATGAAATGGGTCACAGGCAGCAGCTGCCAAGGCAAACAGGATCATGGGGTGCATTAAAAGAGGTCTGGATACACATGATGAGAGCATTATACTGCATCTGTACAAATCCCTAGTTAGACCGCACATGGAGTACTGTGCCCAGTTTTGGGCACCGGTGCTCAGGAAGGATATAATGGAACTAGAGAGAGTACAAAGGAGGGCAACAAAATTAATAAAGGGGATGGGAGAACTACAATACCCAGATAGATTAGCGAAATTAGGATTATTTAGTCTAGAAAAAAGACGACTGAGGGGCGATCTAATAACCATGTATAAGTATATAAGGGGACAATACAAATATCTCTCTGAGGATCTGTTTATACCAAGGAATGTAACGGGCACAAGGGGGCATTCTTTGCGTCTGGAGGAGAGAAGGTTTTTCCACCAACATAGAAGAGGATTCTTTACTGTTAGGGCAGTGAGAATCTGGAATTGCTTGCCTGAGGAGGTGGTGACGGCGAACTCAGTCGAGGGGTTCAAGAGAGGCATGGATGTCTTCCTGGAGCAGAACAATATTGTATCATACAATTATTAGGTTTTGTAGAAGGACGTAGATCTGGGGATTTATTATGATGGAATATAGGCTGAACTGGATAGACAAATGTCTTTTTTCAGCCTTACTGTTAGGGGTCGAGTTCCTGCCTCTGCACAGGGGGAATCTCGGGCCATCTCCACTGCGGTCTCCCATTCTTCTCCTGCCGCAGTGGAGCTTGCTCAGCAGAGACGTCGATCCCAGCGTCTCGCTCAGTCTGACTCTGTGCTTAGAGTTACTGCTGCGTTTCCTGCTTCTCCCATTGAAGTCAGTGCTGGGCAGCGGCGAGCGGACGTTTCCGGGGCTAAGTCCTGCTTTTTACATTCTGAGCATGTCCAGAGTAACATCTCTCAGTGGAGATCCAGGGTCACATGCTCAGGTGCTGCAGCACTCCATTGGTCCTTCTTTGGAAGGTCCTAAACATGCTGCAGCTATTTAAGCCTCGCATGGCCGCACGGCCATGCGCTAGTATAGAAACCACCGGAGACTAGACGGAGGTGGACATGACTTGGGGATGGGTGGACTGAGAACTCCTGCAGCCTTTGTTTGTATTGCAGTGTAGATTTTAAACAAGAGTGATGTTGCTTTAAGAGGAAGGAGTTTAGATGTTTGTGCCTGGTGTATTACTGTGAGGAGGGTGGGGCTTATATAGGGGAGGCAACTCTGGCTCTCCCTCTTTCTCTCACACGATGGACAGGAGGAAACATGTCTGCAGTCTCAGGGAGTATAATACTGGGGTTATCACCTCACATTATAGCTGATAGGAGTACATTCACTTCACACATCATATATTAGTGTAGTATCAGCTCCTACATCATATATGGGATCAATTTTTCCTCAGAAATTCATGTAGCCGCCATGTTCCCTCATGTGTACCTCCCTGCAGACATGGCTGATATACTATCCACATTCATTATGTATTAGTATAGTCTCAGCTCTTACATCTTATTTGGGAGTAATATTACCTCAGAGATTCATGTAGCTGCCATGTTCCCTCATGGGTCTGTTACAAGTTGCCTCACACACTGCAGAGACAGCTCCTGTGTGACCTCCTTACAGACATGGCTGTTGTGTCTTATTTCTGCTGTATTGTGCAGAGTCTTCATGAGTTTTGTGTATCTGTGTGATGGGTCAGAGCATTGACACATACAGTGTCTGCTATTGGTAGCATGGAGCTGGGCAGTTGCAGGGACTAGTCACTGGTGAGAGGGAGCAGTAAAGGGATGGTGTATATATATATACCTTATATATATATATATATATATATATATATATATATATATATATGAGGGTAAGAGGCTGCACTTCTTGTCTATGCATTGCATGCTGCTGTCTGCTGATTCCCCCCTTCTCATTTATGGAGTCTGGTGACCTGCATGTGACCTCATCTCTGCTGCAGTACAGTCTGATGATGCTGGGTGATAACCAGGTTACTCTCACTATCTATATGTGATATATGAGAAAAGGCTCCATCTCTGCGCAGCATGCTTATCATGTATACAGACTTTGAGTACATGTTAGATCCTGGGTCTCCAGGTTATTTTCCTTGCTGCACATATAATCTGTACATGACTTCCAAATCCGTGCTTTATTTCTGGAGATAAGGCAGCCTTTAGTCCTATTATGTTGCATGCTGTCCTGCCTGATATATCCACCCCTTTTTCTGTATATACTTATGGCTGCAGGCAGCTTATCACAAGCCTGAGTGGATTACCTGGAGCCTTACTATATATATTTTATCAGGTGTCAATAATTATTCGGGGAGTAATTCAGCACATGGTGGGGTGGTGAGTGGGCACTAATAACTCAGCACATGGCGGGGGCAGTGAGTGGGCACTAATAACTCAGCACATGGCGGGCAGTGAGTGGGCACTCCTAGTGTGATGCTGCACCTTGCTCTGGAGAACACATCATGGGCCCAGTTTTCAGCCCTGTCTCTTGTCTATTGTATGTAGGTAGTGTGACTGACTGGGGACACAGACCTTGCCATTTTCTGCACATACACTTATGGCTGCAGGCAGCTTATACTAGATCTACATATTATATTTTCTTACGATGTATGTGCAGCTGGTGGTTAGAGAGCCTGTCTGTAACTGCTGTAGAGGAGCAGGCGGCTTCTTTATTGTTACAGCATATAACAGCATTGCCCATCATCGAATGTATCTGACCTTATGATGGGACATTTTCCAGGATCAACCTGTAATATACCTTGGTTGTAAACTTACATGGTGTTTTCATCTTCACTTATCCCACATCTTGTGCAGTTAGGGGGGGGGGAGGGGTCCTTGAAGTTGGTTATAAATTGGTCTGGGGGATCCATTGGGATATGGATTCCTCTTTTTGGAATTTAATTTGGTTCTTGATCTGGTGAATGGTAGAGGGGATTTTCAGCAAGGGTTTGTTGAATCCTCAGGAAGTTCAAGTGAACATTGGAACCCTGTGGTTATGGTGCTCCTGAGCTAGTGGGGTAACGGCTGGGAGTAATTGTTGGTACATTTTATGTTCACTTTTTGTTTGGTAATCACCAGATCTTATGAGCTTCAAGGACTCCTCCCAGCATGTTAATGTTCTTTATGCTTTGATGTTTTATTGTATGCTGTTTTTAATTCTTATATTGTCCCCTTCATATATTTGCAGGAACGGTGTATATCCACTGAGTGCTAAATTTTATATTACCTAAGATGGTGGATAGCACAGACTAAGTGGATTACCTGGAGCCGGGCAGTTGGGGGGTTCCTTGAAGTTCGTTACAAATTGGTCTGGGGGATCCATTGGGATATGGATTCTTCCTTTTGGTATTAAATATGGTTCTGATCTGGTGAAATGTGGAGGGGAGTTTCGGCAAAGGTTTGTCGGATGCTCAGGAAGTTCAAGTGAACATTGGAACCCTGTGGTTATGGTGCTCCCGAGCCAGTGGGGTAACGGCTGGGAGTAATTGTTGGTACATTTTATGTTCACTTTATGCTTGGTAATCTCCAGATCTTATGAGCTTCAAGGACTCCTCCCAGCTAGCTAAGGTTATTTATGCTTTGTTGGGTTATTGTATGTTTGTATTAATAAAGGTGTGTATTAAAAAAAAAAAAAAAGCACTTATTTGTTTCTTTTTTAGTGGGTCCTTAAAGCTAATTATAATTTGGTCAGTAGGGGTAACCATCTCAGGTATGGACCCTCTGTTTAGGGGGGGGGGTGTTCATCATAGTATCACCCCTTGTGTGGAGGAGTAAACATCTCGGGTGTGGCCCCTGGATGGAGGGGTGTACATCATAGTATGACCCCGTGGAATGGAGATGTAACCATCTTTGGTATGGCCCCCTGGTGTGGAGGAGTGACCATCATGGTATGGCCCCCTGGTCTCCAGAAGCATTTATATCTTACAAGACCCCGTTAGGGTAAAGTCCCTGTGGTCATGGCAATCATATTCTACATGCATACAAATTGGGTTATATGCCTGGGGTGTTGGACGAGGTCCTGAATAGTACCTGGACAGGTCATATGCCTGGGGTGTTGGACTATGTTCTGAATAGCACCTGGACAGGTTATATGCCTGGGGTATTTGACTGATGTCCTGAATAGCACCTGGACAGGTCATATGCCTGGGATGTTGGACTGATGTCCTGAATAGCACCTGGACAGGTTATATGCCTGGGGTGTTGGACTGACGTCCTGAATAGCACCTGGACAGGTCATATGCCTGGTGTGTTGGACGAGGTCCTGAATAGTACCTGTGACTTGAGAATGCTGAGGCACTGATTTTGACTGTTTATATTGACCAACTCCTATTTCTTTCAAGGTTGTTGTCTGGAGAATGCAGTAATCTGGAGCATCAAACTGAAGAGCAATGTACCTAATATGGATGCCCTGGAGTCAGTGGGAGTGACTAAGAGAAAAGTAATAAAATGCATCCCGATGCCCTTTAGCCAGTGGGAGCGGCTAGGGGTGAAGACATCAAGTGCATTGACACGAAGGGCAATGTGCCTATTCCCAATGCCTTTGTCCCAGTTGGAGAAGGTTAATGGTATATGTTATCAAGTGCCTGTAAAGCAATTAACAATGGCGTGGCAAGGTTATTAATAATGTCTTTGTAGACTTTTCTGCAATAGGCTTATTTCATTTACCATGTCCAAATATTGCAGAAATTATTTACATTATTTAATGATCGGTTATAATGTCGATTTTATATTGTGTATGGCTTTTAATTACTCCTTGTTTATAGTATCTTTCTCTTTATATACACTCATCACTTTTTGGGTAGTAATAGTAAGTGGGTTTAAGAATTGGTTACTGCACAGCCCAGCTACTGTATGTAATGGTGGTTTCTTGAACTGAAATCTGTGAATTAGTGAGTTATTAGAGCTGGCTACAATACATGCAGTATAATAGTTTTTGAGGCATCACAGATGTCATTATACAGGTAGTCAGACTGTGGCTACCCCTTTGTTATGGTTTAGTTTCTGCATTCCCTATTATAGGATCCACATTGCAGGGTGTTTAGCGGCTGTTATTTTGCTGTAGTTACCATATTATCGATCATAATTTGGTAGTGTTGCATTGTTAAAATTAATCTGTTGCAGTCCTGGAATTTTGTTCCTTATATGCACAGTCTTTCCATAGCATGCAGATCTGGTTGATGACTTTATTAGGCATGGGTGATGGGGGTCGAGTCCATTCAAGGTGTCAAATGGCCTCGCTGGTGGCGGTTTAGGAGTCAGGTGGAAGTTGCAGACAAGTTAAGGTGGACTCATTTTAACTAATAGAGGATGTAAAACCTCATGGTGGTGAGCAGGCTCGGCTTTGGTGGCCAGCCTCAAGGACGTTGTAATGGTAACATCAATCAGGGGCGGGCACAGTGGTTAAGCACAGGGTGAGGATAATAGGGTCATTGGTGCCCTGAAAGTTTACTGGCTCTGCTTGAATGGCAAGCCAGTGCGTGCCGCCCCTTTATGGCTGTCTGTCCTGGTGCTGTATGTCAGACAGCTGGGGATATCGCAGTACTTGTGAATCCCAATGTACTAGCACTCCACCTGACTCCTACTGTGATTATTTAATCCTGTGATTTGAATAAAAGCTGTGGCCATTTTGACAACCTAAATAATGTGTTTTGTATATTTATTTTAGTACCTAGGTTTACAGTAGTTATGGTGGTTTTAAGAAGGAGTGGGGTCCATCCCATATCCAAAAGTCAAGAAACCACCGGAGACTAGACGGAGGTGGACATGACTTGGGGATGGGTGGACTGAGAACTCCTGCAGCCTTTGTTTGTATTGCAGTGTAGATTTTAAACAAGAGTGATGTTGCTTTAAGAGGAAGGAGTTTAGATGTTTGTGCCTGGTGTATTACTGTGAGGAGGGTGGGGCTTATATAGGGGAGGCAACTCTGGCTCTCCCTCTTTCTCTCACACGATGGACAGGAGGAAACATTACCCGCCCTCCCGCCCTGTTTATAATCTCTGTCCTTACACTTTTTAATTATTGCTTGTATAATGATAAATGCTTTATTGTATTTTTGAATTTGTCATTGTATATCTTGTACCAGGTTCAATTGTATATTGGCTATAAAGAGTTATTATTTGTGGCAACCTTCTAAGCCCAAGGGAAGGGCAATCCTTCAGCCATGGTTCCCTGGAGGTTTCCTCCACAGGGGGTTTTTCCTCTCCTGAGCGCTGTAGGATGACTCTTTGTGAGTCGGGGGTTTGCCAAGTTTAGTCCCATTAATGCTTTTGCAGGGACTCCTAATTTTTAAGTTTGCAAAAATGATTTAATTATAAAAAAAAAAAAAAAGGTGTCAAATGAGACTTGGAATTTATAACCCGTCACGGCTTTGCGGTTTAGGAGTCAGGTGTAAGTTGCAGACAAGTTAAGGTGGACTCATTTTAACTAATAGAGGATGTAAAACCTCATGGTGGTGAGCAGGCTCGGCTTTGGTGGCCAGCCTCAAGGACGTTGTAATGGTAACATCAATCAGGGGCGGGCACAGTGGTTAAGCACAGGGTGAGGATAATAGGGTCATTGGTGCCCTGAAAGTTTACTGGCTCTGCTTGAATGGCAAGCCAGTGCGTGCCGCCCCTTTATGGCTGTCTGTCCTGGTGCTGTATGTCAGACAGCTGGGGATATCGCAGTACTTGTGAATCCCAATGTACTAGCACTCCACCTGACTCCTACTGTGATTATTTAATCCTGTGATTTGAATAAAAGCTGTGGCCATTTTGACAACCTAAATAATGTGTTTTGTGTATTTATTTTAGTACCTAGGTTTACAGTAGTTATGGTGGTTTTAAGAAGGAGTGGGGTCCATCCCATATCCAAAAGTCATGTCTTTTGTAAATGTGTGTGTGTTGTGAGTGAAAGTCGTTCTTTAAAATCCCCTCCCTATTGAATGACTGCTCGCGGAAGGTGGGTGATTGCTACCTAGCGCCCGACTTAGCCATCAGCACGGTACACACATTACAGCGTCTTATTGCTGTGACCGCCAGTGCGGCGCCGTGCGCTTTCTCTGCGCTTTCCTAACCCAAGCCTGGGTGGTTAGTGGCGTCCGCCAGTGCAGCACCGCATGCACTCTTGTGCCTCTAAATATATTCTCTTGGTGCGGTACCGCGGCCCTGTGACTCAACAGGGTTCGCTTCCTTCACACTGGGTGAAGTTAACCCAAGTGTGTATTCATATTGTACCGCCATCTCGTCCGTCTCTACTAGCAGCAGTGTTTTCACCTGCACGGTGGACCTCGGACGGCGAACGCTCCTAATACCATTACACCTTATACTTGGTGCATTCCGCCAGTCCTAACATAATACTAGCGCCAAGGTCTGGCTAGTAATGACGGACGATCAGCGTTCACAGCGGTACATCCAGCAGCTGGAGGGAAGGTTGGCGGCTCTTGAGCGTTCAACCTCAGCTGTGGACGTTACTGCTGTTGCTGTTCAGGCTGCAAGTGTGGCTGCAGCTACCTTGTCCACTGCCGCCCCTGTACCGACGCTATCTCGCCTTCCGCTACCAGAGAAATTTTCTAGTGACAGTAAGTCCTGTAGGGGTTTCGTGAGTCAGTGCTCAATACATCTCGAGCTTCTGGCCTCTCGTTTCCCTACAGAGCGGGCTAAGGTGGGCTTTATCGTATCTTTATTGTCGGACAGGGCGTTGCAGTGGGCTACGCTGCTGTGGGAGCGTGGCGATCATGTGGTGCAGAGTGCTCCGTTATTCCTGAGCACTCTGAAACAGGCCTTTTTAGGACCTCGTGTCACCCATGATACGGCGCTCCAACTGTTGGCATTGACTCAGGGCTCGTCCTTGGTCAGCCAGTTTGCCGTCCACTTCCGCACCTTAGCATCTGAGCTGGAGTGGTCGGATAAGGCCCTTATTCCTATATTTTGGAGGGGGCTGGCTGACCACGTTAAGGACGCCCTGGCCACTAGGGAGATTCCCGCCACACTGGAGGAATTAATAACAGTATCCACTCGTATTGACCTCCGTTTTCACGAGCGGAGGTTAGAGCGAGCCCAGTGTAGGCAGAGGTTTCGGCTGGCTCCCACCTTCGCCAAACCTTTGGAATCTCCAGTCCAGGCTCCTGAGTCCCATGAGCCTATGGTAGTGTCACGAGCGGGATCTAAGTCCCGGACCGCTCGTGCACTCCAGGTTTGTCATGTTTGCCAACAGTCAGGACATCTTGCCACCAGATGTCTCCAGCGGTCGAGGAAACGTCAGCGTCTAGTGGTAGTAGGTGGAGGTGCACTAGACACGGCGACGTTTGCCTCCAAATTATCCTTTAAGGGGACAATAACATTAGGCTCATCCTCCCACTCGGTAGACCTCTGCGTGGATTCTGGGGCGGAGGGCAATTTTATGTCTTCTGCCTTCGCCCAACGTCACGCAATACCCCTGGTTATGCTACCTCAACCAGTAATGGTACGAGTGGTGAATGGGTCGACACTGCCCGCACAGATAACACATCAGACCATCCCTTTTACTCTGTCCATGTCACCATCCCATCAGGAGATTATATCTCTGCTCATCATTCCTGAGGGGATTGATGAGGTCCTGTTGGGGATACCTTGGTTACGGTACCACTCTCCTCACATCGAGTGGTCCTCAGGCAGAATTCTGGGATGGGGTGAATCATGTGGGGGTAGGTGTCAGAGGGAGTGCGTTCAGGTTGCTACTACAGAGGTACCCGCAGATCTATCCTCTCTCCCCAAGCAATATTGGTCGTATGCAGACGTGTTCTCCAAAAAGGCGGCGGAGACCCTTCCGCCCCATCGCCCCTATGACTGTCCTATTGATCTCTTGCCTGGTGCTGAGCCTCCCCGGGGTCGAGTCTATCCATTATCTCTCCCGGAGACGGAGGCAATGTCTCAGTACATTCAAGAGAATCTGGCAAGAGGGTTCATCAGGAAGTCAGTGTCACCTGCTGGGGCAGGGTTCTTTTTCGTGCAGAAGAAGAATGGGGAACTACGTCCATGCATAGACTACAGGGGTCTTAACGCTATTACCGTTAAGAACAAGTATCCTTTGCCCTTGATATCTGAGCTTTTCGATAGGCTTCGGGGAGCAAGGGTGTTTACCAAACTAGATCTGCGGGGTGCTTACAACCTGATTCACATCCGTGAGGGGGACGAATGGAAAACGGCATTTAACACCAGAGATGGGCACTATGAGTATCTGGTGATGCCCTTCGGGCCCTGTAATGCCCCAGCCGTTTTCCAAGACTTTGTCAACGACATCTTCCGGGATATGCTTTCCACCTCGGTTGTAGTCTATCTGGATGATATTCTCATCTTTTCTCCAGATATTGACTCCCACCGGAGAGATGTTGGCAGAGTCTTCGACCTCCTACGGGCAAACTCTCTTTATGCAAAGTTGGAGAAGTGTATGTTTGAGCAGTAGTCTTTACCGTTCCTGGGCTATATCATCTCCGCCCAGGGATTGGCTATGGATCCTGCCAAACTACAGGCTGTGATGGACTGGCAAGAGCCCCATTCTCTTAAAGCGGTGCAGCGCTTTATGGGGTTCATTAATTATTACCGCCAGTTCATTCCCCACTTCTCAACTCTGGTAGCTCCCTTGGTAGCCCTCACCAAGAAGGGAGCAAATCCCAAAGTGTGGTCTGAAAAGGTCTCCAGGGCCTTTTCTTCTACTAAGTCTCATTTTGCTAGCGCTCCCATCCTACATTGTCCCGATGTCGATAAGCCGTTTATAATGGAGGTGGATGCCTCTTCCGTTGGTGCTGGAGCAGTCCTCTTCCAAAAGGATGCTCAAGGTTGGAAGCATCCGTGCTTCTTCTTCTCCAAGACCTTCACACCAGCGGAGAGGAATTATTCCATCGGGGACAGGGAGTTGCTAGCGATGAAATTGGCTTTCTCAGAGTGGAGACATCTCTTGGAGGGGGCTCGTTTTCCCTTTCAAGTTTTCACAGACCACAAAAATTTGCTATATTTGCAAACAGCCCAGCGGCTAAATTCTCGCCAGGCCAGATGGTCCTTATTTTTCTCCTGATTCCAGTTCACCCTCCATTATCTCGCTGGGGAGAAGAACATTCGAGCTGATGCCCTTTCTCGCTCTGTTGTGTCATCTGAGGAGGAGGAAGGAGAGCCTCGGCTTATTGTTCCTTCTGAGAGCTTGAGAACCGTGGCTCCGGTGTCGCTTGAGTCTGTGCCTCCGGGCAAGACTTTTGTGCCCATAAATTTGCGACCGGAGGTTCTCTCTTGGGCTCATTCCTCCAGGGTGGGTGGACACTTTGGGACAAAAAGGACATCTGAGCTGCTGGCGAGGACGTACTGGTGCCCGCATATGCTCCGAGATGTCAGAGATTACGTTCTGGCGTGTGTCTCATGCGCCAAAAATAAGTCTCCTCGACAACGGCCGTCTGGGTTACTCTATCCCTTGCCGGTGGGAGACAGGCCCTGGGAGATGGTCGGGATGGACTTTGTAGTGGGTTTGCCCAAGTCTCGCGGCTGTACCGTCATTTGGGTTATTACTGATCATTTCTCGAAAATGGTGCATTTGGTGCCGCTCCCACGGTTACCTTCTGCACGGGCCTTGGCAGCGTTGTTCATAAGACACATCTTCCGCCTACACGGCATGCCAGACAAAATTGTTAGTGACCGGGGTCCCCAGTTTGCGTCTCGGTTCTGGAGAGAGCTTTTCGTCTTCTCAGCATTGAGTTAAATCTCTCTTCCGCATATCATCCCGAGACGAATGGGTTGGTAGAGAGGGCCAATCAGACTCTGGTCACATATCTACGACATTTTGTTTCTGCCAGGCAGGATGACTGGGCATCTTTATTACCATGGGCAGAGTTCGCCCTTAATAACGCTGTAGCTGACTCCACTGGTCAGACACCTTTCCTCCTTAATTACGGCCAGCATCCGCGGGTTCCTGTGCCGATGCCCGTGTCCTCTGCTGACTCCAGGGTGGCAGACTGGGCAGTGGAGGCACGGGACATTTGGGACCGCACTCAGGATGCCATTCGGGCCTCAAAGGAGAGAATGAGGTCCTCCGCCGATGCACATCGGCGCCCTGCCCCGACCTTTGCTCCTGGCGATTTAGTGTGGCTCTCCGCCCGTAACATCTGGCTGCATGTAGAGTCCACTAAGTTTGCACCTCGCTACTTGGGTCCCTTCAAGGTCCTCGAACAGGTTAATCCTGTGGTCTACCGTCTGGCCCTTCCTCCATGCCTTGGTATCACCGACACCTTTCATGTGTCCCTCCTTAAGCCCGTATACATGTCCCGGTTTTCTGAGTCATCTGCCGGGACATCGGGTTCGTCTACGGATGATTACGAGGTGAACGCTATTTTGGGGTACAAGGTGGTACGTGGTAAAAAATTCTATTTGGTGGATTGGAAAGGTTATGGCCCTGAGGACAGGTCCTGGGAGCCTGCTGAGCACATTCGGGCTCCGCAGCTTATTGCTGCCTTTGAACGTAGCGAAGCCCAAGGAGGGGGGGTAATGTTAGGGGTCGAGTTCTGTAGAAGGACGTAGATCTGGGGATTTATTATGATGGAATATAGGCTGAACTGGATGGACAAATGTCTTTTTTCAGCCTTACTGTTAGGGGTCGAGTTCCTGCCTCTGCACAGGGGGAATCTCGGGCCATCTCCACTGCGGTCTCCCATTCTTCTCCTGCCGCAGTGGAGCTTGCTCAGCAGAGACGTCGATCCCAGCGTCTCGCTCAGTCTGACTCTGTGCTTAGAGTTACTGCTGCGTTTCCTGCTTATCCCATTGAAGTCAGTGCTGGGCAGCGGTGAGCGGACGTTTCTGGGGCTAAGTCCTGCTTTTTACATTCTGAGCATGCCCAGAGTAAGATCTCTCAGTGGAGATCCAGGGTCACATGCTCAGGTGCTGCAGCACTCCATTGGTCCTGTTTTGGAAGGTCCTAAACATGCTGCAGCTATTTAAGCCTCGCATGGCCGCACGGCCATGCGCTATTATTGTCGTTTGTAAATGTGTGTGTGTTGTGAGTGAAAGTCGTTCTTTAAAATCACCTCCCTATTGTATGACTGCTCGCGGAAGGTGGGTGATTGCTACCTAGCGCCCGACTTAGCCATCAGCACGGTACACACATTACAGCGTCTTATTGCTGTGACCGCCAGTGCGGCGCCGTGCGCTTTCTCTGCGCTTTCCTAACCCAAGCCTGGGTGGTTAGTAGCGTCCGCCAGTGCAGCACCGCATGCACTCTCGTGCCTCTAAATATATTCTCTTGGTGCGGTACCGCGGCCCTGTGACTCAACAGGGTTCGCTTCCTTCACACTGGGTGAAGTTAACCCAAGTGTGTATTCATATTGTACCGCCATCTCGTCCGTCTCTACTAGCAGCAGTGTTTTCACCTGCACGGTGGACCTCGGACGGCGAACGCACCTAATACCATTACACCTTATACTTGGTGCGTTCCGCCAGTCCTAACACTTACGAACTATGTTACTATGTTACTTTATAGCAAAAGGGGATAGAGGGTGTGTTAAAATAGGTGGAGATATGCAGATTCAAAACACGTTGTGCACAGCTTGAACACACACACACCAGAAGAACTGTCATTGCGAATGCACCCAGAGTTCCTAGTAATGTCTTCCCCATGGCAATCTTTTGCTCTGTGTCCACAATGGGTGTCGGTTTTAGGCCTTGGTGCAGCCGAAGTGCCGCCGCTCAAGATCAAGTGTAGTATGCCTGGCCTTGCTTTCACCTATGTATATCAAGCATTGTATTGCATTCAATATGCAATCAATCAGTCAGTCAATCAATTTGTCTTTACTGGTTGCAACAGGTGTGTTAAGATGTAGGCCTGTATTAGGCCTTTGTTACAGTTTTGCAAATATACTCTGCCATCTACAAAATTAGGCCCCGTGTGTTAGGGCTAGCCTAACACACCAAATAGTAAGACAGATAGAGTATGGTGCGTTCGCAGCCCGGGGTCCACCGTGCAGAGATGGAACCTGCTGCCAAGTAATGACGGACTATATGGCGGTACTCATAAGTATACACACATGGGTTAAACTTCACCCAGCGTGAAGGAAGCGATCCTGTTGCGTCACAGGATCGCGGTACCGCACATAGAGGGCGAGCAAGTAGTCAGCGAACTCAACCCCAACTAGGATTGAAGTCCGATTAGACCCTTGCTGGCACAACACCGCAACTGGGTGTGTAAGAAAGCTCAATAACAATATTAGGGCACAAGAGTGCATGCGGTGCCGCACTGACGAACGCCACTAACCACCCAGGCTTGGGTATGGAAAGCACAGAGGAAGTGCACGGCGCCGTACTGGCGGTCACAGCAACTGGACGCTGTAATGTGTGATTAGTGCTGTAGGATAAGTCGGGCGCTAGATAGCAACCATACACCTTCCGCGAACAGACATTCAATAGGGAAGGGGTATCCAAGGACCACTTGCACTCACAACAAACACACGTAAGCAAATGTACACTAGCGCATGGCCTTGCGGTCATGCGCAGTTTATATAGTTGCAGCACAGGAAGTGGCCACAGAAACTTTGCCCTTCCAAGACCTGCCAAGAGGACCAATGGAATTTGCTGCAGAGCCTCAGCACATGACCCTCGATCTCCAACGGGAGATCTTGCCCTGGGCATGCTCAGTGTGTGCAGACAAGGACTTAGTCCCAGAGAAGTCCGCTCGCTGCTGACCAGCACTGGCTTTAATGGCAGAAGCTGAAGAAGCAGCAGTAACTCTCTGTACAGAGTGATACTGAGCAAGACGCTGGGACCGACGTCCCTGCTGAGCAGACTCCACTGCGGCTGGATAAGAATGGGAGACCGCAGCAGAGATGGCTCGAGATTCCCCCTGTGCAGAAGCGGGAACTCGAGACCTAACATTACCCCCTCTCCTAGGGCCCCCCCCTCCTTGGGCCTCGCTACGCTCAAAGGCAGCAATGAGCTGTGGGGCCCGAATGTTTTCAGCAGGCTCCCATGACCTGTCCTCTGGGCCATAACCCTTCCAATCCACCAGATAGAACTTTTTGCCGCGTACCACCTTGCACCCCAAAATAGCGTTCACCTCGTAATCATCCGTAGACGAACCCGATGTCCCAGCAGATGACTCGGAAAACCGGGACATGTATACGGGTTTCAAGAGGGACACATGAAAGGTGTCGGTGACACCCAAGCGTGGAGGAAGAGCCAAACGGTAGACCACAGGATTAACCCGTTCGAGAACCTTGAAGGGACCCAAGTAGCGAGGAGCAAACTTAGTGGACTCAACTCGCAGCCTGATGTTACGGGCGGAGAGCCACACCAAGTCGCCAGGAGCAAAGGTCGGAGCGGGGCGCCGATGAAGATCAGCGGAGGACCTCATTCTCTCCTTGGAGGCCCGAATGGCATCCTGCGTGCAGTCCAAAATGTCCCGTGCCTCCACAGCCCAGTCTGCCACCCTGGAGTCAGCAGAAGACACAGGCATGGGCACAGGAACACGCGGATGCTGGCCGTAATTTAGGAGGAATGGAGTCTGACCGGTGGAGTCGGCTACGGCATTGTTAAGTGCAAACTCTGCCCACGGTAGCAAGGATGCCCAGTCATCCTGCCTAGCAGAAACAAAATGTTGTAAATATGTGACCAAGGTCTGGTTGGCCCTCTCTACCAACCCATTCGTCTCAGGATGATATGCCGAAGAGAGATTCAACTCAATACTGAGTAGACGACAAAGCTCTCTCCAGAATCGAGACGCAAACTGGGGACCCCGGTCACTAACAATTTTGTCTGGCATACCGTGTAGGCGAAAGATATGCTTGACGAACAAGACAGCCAACGCCCGTGCAGAAGGTAGCCGTGGAAGAGGCACCAAGTGCACCATTTTGGAAAAATGGTCGGTGATCACCCAGATAATGGTGCAGTTACGAGACTTGGGTAAGCCCACCACAAAGTCCATCCCGACCATCTCCCAGGGCCTGTCCGCCACCGGCAGAGGATAAAGCAAACCAGCTGGCCGTTGCCGAGGAGTCTTGTTCTTGGCGCAAGAGACACACGCCCGAACATACTCTGTGACATCACGAGCCATATGCGGCCACCAGTATGTCCTCGCCAGTAACTCAGATGTCCTTTTGGTACCAAAATGTCCACCCACCCTGGACGAGTGTGCCCAAGAGAGAACCTCCGGTCGCAAGCTGGATGGTACAAAAGTCTTGCCCGGAGGCACAGACTCTAGCGAAACCGGGGCCACAGTTTTCAAGCTCTCGGTGGGGACAATAAACCGAGGCTCCTCCTCCTCCTCCGCAGATGATACAACGGAGCGAGAGAGAGCGTCGGCCCGAATGTTCTTCTCCCCAGAAAGAAAATGGAGGGTGAAATGAAACCGGGAGAAGAATAAGGACCATGTGGCCTGGCGAGAATTCAACCGCTGGGCTGTCTGCAGGTACACCAAATTTTTATGGTCTGTGAAGACTTGGAAGGGAAAACGTGCTCCCTCCAAGAGATGTCTCCACTCCAAGAAAGCCAACTTCATGGCTAGCAACTCCCTGTCCCCAATGGAATAATTCCTCTCTGCTGGTGAGAAGGTCTTGGAGAAAAAGAAGCAAGGATGCTTCCGACCTTGAGCATCCTTTTGGAAGAGGACTGCTCCAGCACCAACAGAAGAGGCATCCACCTCCATGATAAATGGCTTATCAACATCGGGGCGATGTAGGAAAGGAGCGCTAGCGAAGTGTGACTTTATAGAGTTAAAGGCCTTGGAGACCTCCTCAGACCACAATTTGGGATTCGCCCCCTTCTTGGTGAGGGCAACCAAGGGAGCTACCAACGTTGAGAATTGCGGAATGAACTGGCGATAATAATTAATGAACCCCATAAAGCGCTGCACCGCTTTAAGAGAATGGGGTTCCTGCCAGTCCATCACAGCCTGTAGTTTGGCAGGATCCATAGCCAATCCCTGGGCAGAGATGATGTAGCCTAGGAAAGGTAAGGACTCCTGCTCAAACATACACTTCTCCAACTTGGCATAGAGGGAGTTTGCCCGTAGGAGGTCGAAGACTTTGCAAACATCTCTCCGGTGGGAGTCAATATCTGGAGAGTAGATGAGAATATCATCCAGATAGACTACGACCGAGGTGGAAAGCATATCCCGGAAGATATCGTTCACAAAGTCTTGGAAAACGGCTGGGGCATTACAGAGCCCGAAGGGCATCACCAGATATTCATAGTGCCCATCCCTGGTGTTAAAAGCCGTCTTCCATTTGTCCCCCTCACGGATGCGAATCAGGTTGTAAGCACCCCGCAGATCTAATTTAGTAAATACCCTTGCTCCCCGAAGCCTATCGAAGAGCTCAGATATCAAGGGCAAAGGATACTTATTTTTAACGGTGATAGCGTTAAGACCCCTGTAGTCTATGCATGGACGCAATTCCCCATTCTTCTTCTGCACGAAGAAGAACCCTGCCCCAGCAGGTGACACTGACTTTCTAATGAATCCTCTTGCCAGATTTTCCTGGATGTACTGTGACATTGCCTCCGTCTCCGGGAGAGATAGCGGATAGACCCGACCCCAGGGAGGCTCAGCACCAGGCAAGAGATCAATAGGACAGTCATAGGGGCGGAAGGATCTCCGCCGCCTTTTTGGAGAACACGTCTGCATAAGACCAATACTGCTTGGGGAGAGAGGAAAGATCTGCGGGTACCTCTGTAGTAGCAACCTGAACGCACTCCCTCTGACACCTACCCCCACAAGATTCGCCCCATCCCAGGATTCTGCCAGAGGACCACTCGATATGAGGAGAGTGGTACCGTAGCCAAGGTATTCCCAACAGGACCTCATCAATTCCCTCAGGAATGACGAGCAGAGATATAATCTCCTGATGAGATGGCGACATGGACAGAGTAAAAGGGATGGTCTGCTGTGTTATCTGTGAGGGCAGTGTCGACCCATTCACCACTCGTACCGTTACTGGTTGAGCTAGCATAACCAGGGGTATTGCGTGACGTTGGGCAAAGGCAGAAGACATAAAATTGCCCTCCGCCCCAGAATCCACGCAGAGCTCTACCGAGTGGGAGAATGAGCCTATAGTAATTGTCCCCTTAAAGGACAATTTAGAGGCAAACGTCGCCGTATCTAGTGTACCTCCACCTACTACCACTAGACGCTGACGTTTCCTCGACCGCTGAGAACATCTGGTGGCTAGATGTCCTGACTGCTGGCAAACATGACAGACCTTGAGTGCACAAGCGGTCCGGGACTTAGATCCCGCTTGTGACACTTCCCTGGCCACATGTGACTCAGGAACCAGGACCGGAGATTCCAGAGGTTTGGCGAAGGTAGGAGCCAGTCGAAACCTCTGCCTACACTGGGCTCGCTCTAACCTCCGCTCGTTAAAACGGAGGTCAATTCGAGTGGAGACAGTTATTAACTCCTCCAGTGTGGCAGGAATCTCCCTAGTGGCCAGAGCATCCTTAACGTGGTCAGCCAAGCCCCTCCAAAATATGGGGATAAGAGCTTTATGCGACCAATCCAGCTCAGAAGCTAAAGTGCGAAATTGGACGGCAAAATGACTGACCAAGGACTCACCCTGAGTTAATGCCAGCAGTTGGAGCGCAGTATCATGGGTGACTTGAGGTCCTAAAAAGACCTGTTTCAGAGTGCTCAGAAACAGCGGAGCACTCTGCACCACATGATCGCCATGCTCCCACAGCGGCGTAGCCCATTCCAACACCCTGTCCGACAAGAGAGACACTATAAATCCCACCTTAGCCCGCTCTGTGGGAAAACGTGCAGCCAGGAGCTCGAGGTGAATAGAGCACTGACTCACAAATCCCCTACAAAATTTGCTATCACCAGAAAATTTTTCTGGCAGCGGGAGGCGAGAAAATGTCGGAGCAGGGGTGGCAATGGACAGGGTTGCTGCAGCCACGCTAGCAGCCTGTACAGCAACTGCGGTAACATCCACAGCTGAGGTTGCGCTCTCAAGAGCCGCCAACCTACCCTCCAGCTGCTGGATATACCGCAAGGATTGCTGTTTGTCCGTCATTTCTAGCCAGACCCTGGCGCTAGTGTAATGTTAGGGCTAGCGGAACACACCAAATAAAAAGACAGATAGCGTATGGTGCGTTCGCAGCCCGGGGTCCACCGGGCAGAGATGGAACCTGCTGCCAAGTAATGACGGACTATATGGCGCTACTCATAAGTATAAACACGTGGGTTAAACTTCACCCAGCGTGAAGGAAGCGATCCTGTTGCGTCACAGGATCGCGGTACCGCACATAGAGGGCGAGCAAGTAGTCAGCGAACTCAACCCCAACTAGGATTGAAGTCCGATTAGACCCTTGCTGGCACAACACCGCAACTGGGTGTGTAAGAAAGCTCAATAACAATATTAGGGCACAAGAGTGCATGCGGTGCCGCACTGACGAACGCCACTAACCACCCAGGCTTGTGTAAGGAAAGCACAGAGGAAGTGCACGGCGCCGTACTGGCAGTCACAGCAACTGGACGCTGTAATGTGTGATTAGTGCTGTAGGATAAGTCGGGCGCTAGATAGCAACCATACACCTTCCGCGAACAGACATTCAATAGGGAAGGGGTATCCAAGGACCACTTGCACTCACAACAAACACACATAAGCAAATGTACACTAGCGCATGGCCGTGCGGTCATGCGCAGTTTATATAGTTGCAGCACAGGAAGTGGCCACAGAAACTTTGCCCTTCCAAGACCTGCCAAGAGGACCAATGGAATGTGCTGCAGAGCCTGAGCACATGACCCTCGATCTCCAACGGGAGATCTTGCCCTGGGCATGCTCAGTGTGTGCAGACAAGGACTTAGTCCCAGAGAAGTCCGCTCGCTGCTGACCAGCACTGGCTTTAATGGCAGAAGCTGAAGAAGCAGCAGTAACTCTCTGTACAGAGTGAGACTGAGCAAGACGCTGGGACCGACGTCCCTGCTGAGCAGACTCCACTGCGGCTGGATAAGAATGGGAGACCGCAGCGGAGATGGCTCGAGATTCCCCCTGTGCAGAAGCGGGAACTCGAGACCTAACACCGTGCTGTCAGCACTTGGTATTTAAATGGAAGTATCCAAAGAGTTGTTCTGTTCTACCATACATACCACATTTGTGACCACATGAATTATTTTGTAAAACATTGTCTCCCTCTTGTGGACAACTGACTTTTAAATGTGTATTATATGTATTTTTTTTTTTTAAAGGAAAAATGGTGCCTGTGCTGATGTAGAATATGCTTGTCTTGTCCATCTACACCTGTTTGAGTATTCTAATGCTTTTGACCAATCAAGTGTAGTATGCCTGACCTTGCTTTCACCTATGTATGTCAAGCATTGTATTGCATTCAATATGCAATCAGTCAATCAATCAATCAATCAATCAATCAATCAATTTGTCTTTACTGGTTGCAACAGGTGTGTTAAGATGTAGGCCTGTATTAGGCCTTTGTTACAGTGTTGCAAATATACTGTGCCATCTACAAAATTAGGCCCCGTGCTGTCAGCACTTGATATTTAAATGGAAGTATCCAAAGAGTTGTTCTGTTCTACCATACATACCACATTTGTGACCACATGAATTATTTTGTAAAACATTGTCTCCCTCTTGTGGACAACTGACTTTTAAATGTGTTGTATTATATGTATTTAAAAAAAAAAAAAAAAAATAGGAAAAATGGTGCCTGTGCTGATGTAGAATATGTTTGTTTTGTCCATCTACACCTGTTTGAGTATTCTAATGCTTTTGACCAATCAGGTGCGCTGCCTGCAGTAGATAGAATCTGGGCACGGAACCTTCACGTGCAGTCACAATGGGCTCCGGAACTCTCATGTGTCACAATGGGCTCCGGAACTCTCACATGTCACAATGGGCTCTTGGCCTATATCAGGCAGTGTAAAATGGTGCTGTCTTCAGTCTGCTGCTGGAGCAGCAGCAGACCACATGGTAGGGGGGGTCAGTGCCCAGCTTCAGGAGAGCCAGGAAGACAACTGCTCGCCTGTCTGTTTTTTGAATTTCCCTCTCTTTCTCGCAGTCACTTGCACACGTTAGAGCAAAAGGGGATGGAAGGTGTGTTAAAATAGGTGGAGATATGCAGATTCAAAACACGTTGTGCACAGCTTGAACACACACACACAGCAGAACTGTCATTGCGAATGCACCCAGAGCTCCTAGAAATGTCTTCCCCATGGCAATCTTTTGCTCTGTCTCCACAATGGGTGTCGGTTTTAGGCCTTGGTGCGGCCGACGTGCCGCCGCTCAAGATCAAGTGTAGTATGCCTGGCCTTGCTTTCACCTATGTATGTCAAGCATTGTATTGCATTCAATATGCAATCAATCAGTCAATCAATTAATCAATCAATCAATTTGTCCTTACTGGTTGCAACAGGTGTGTTAAGATGTAGGCCTGTATTAGGCCTTTGTTACAGTGTTGCAAATATACTGTGCCATCTACAAAATTAGGCCCCATGCTGTCAGCACTTGGTATTTAAATGGAAGTATCCAATGTTAGGACTGGCGGAACGCACCAAGAATAAGATGTAATATTAATAGATGCGTTCGCAGTCCGGGGTCCACCGTGCAGGTGAAAACCTGCTGCTAGTAAATGGTAATATGGCGGTGGAAGCGAACCCGGTAAAGCCACAGGTCCGCAATACCGCACTAAAGAGTGCAAGCAAGGAGTCAGCGAACTCAACCCCAAGACTCAGGATTGAAGTCCGTTCAGAGTACTTGCGCACAACACCGCAACTGGGTGTGTTAGGTAACTGATATAATTAGAGCACCGAAGTGCGAACTGTGCCGTGCTGGCAGACACCACTAAGCACCCAGATGTGGGTCAGGAAGCGCACTACTGGCGCGTTGCGCCGCACTGGCGGTCAAAGCAATAGACGCTGATACGTATGTGACACGTTGAGTGGTTAGTCGGGCGCTAGATAGCAGCCATACTCCATACGCGAACAGTCATACAATAGGGTAGGGGTATTTAATGAACGACTTGCACTCACAACAAACACAAGTATACAATTGTACACTAGCGCATGGCCGTGCGGTCATGCGAAGCTTATATAGCTGCAGTACTTTCAGGACCTTCAAATAAAGGACCAATGGGCAGCTGCCACAGAAGTTAACCCTTTCAGGACCTGCCAGGAGGACCAATGGGAACCACTGCAGCATCTGAGCATGTGACCCTCGATCTCCAACCGGAGATCTCACCCTGGGCATGCTGAGAAGGGAAAAAGCAGGACTTAGTCTCAAAAGCGTCCACTCGCTGCTGCCCAGCACTGGCTTTAATGGCAAAAGCTGGAGAAGCAACAGCAAGCCTAAGCACAGAGTGAGACTGAGCCAGACGCAAGGACCGACGTCTCTGCTGAGCAGGTTTACCTGCGGCAGGAGAAGAATGCGAGACCGCAGCAGAAGCGGTAACTCGACCTCTAACATTACCCCCCCCAGGGCCATCCCCCTGGGCCTCGCTATGCTCGAAGGCAGCAATGAGCTGCGGAGCCCGAATGTGCTCAGCAGGCTCCCAGGATCTATCCTCAGGGCCGTAACCCCTCCAGTCCACCAAATAAAATTTTTTGCCACGAACCACCTTGCACCCCAAAATAGTGTTCACCTCGTAATCGTCCGTAGATGAACCCGACGTCCCGGTAGATGACTCAGAAAACCGGGACATGTACACAGGCTTAAGGAGGGACACATGAAAGGTGTCGGTGATACCTAGGCGTGGCTGAAGGGCTAGACGGTAAACCACAGGATTAACCTGTTCGAGGACCTTGAAGGGACCCAAGTAGCGAGGAGCAAACTTAGTGGACTCAACACGCAGCCTGATGTTACGAGCGGAGAGCCACACTAAGTTGCCAGGAGCAAAGGTCGGAGCAGGGCGCCGATGTGCATCGGCGGAGGACCTCATTCTCTCCTTGGAGGCCCTGATGGCATCCTGAGTGCGGTCCCAAATGTCTTGTGCCTCCACTGCTCAGTCTGCCACCCTGGAGTCAGCAGAGGACACGGGCATAGGCACTGGAACCCGCGGATGCTGGCCGTAATTAAGGAGGAAAGGAGTCTGACCGGTGGAATCGGCTACAGCGTTGTTAAGGGCGAACTCTGCCCACGGTAACAAGGATGCCCAGTAGTGTTGAGCGATACCTTCCGATATCGGAAAGTATCGGTATCGGTTTGGATCGGCCGATATTCAAAAAATATCGGATATCGCCGATACCGATACCCGATCCCAATGCAAGTCAATGGGACCAAAATATCGGAATTAAAATAAACCCTTTCTTTCCTTGTAGGTTCATTCTACATGAAGGAAAACAACTAAGAATAATGTAGGATGTATGGGGGAGGTGGCGGAGACATTAAAGGCAATGAGGATTAGTCCAATCAAATAGAATAGCATGTTTTTTTTTTTTTTTTAAAGACGTTCGGATTGAAAAAGATATTGAGTATGTAAATTTTTTTTATTTTGTCAGATATTGATGTTTCACTATTCCACGCCCTTCCCCTTCTTTTTTTTCTTTTTTTTTTTTCTTTTCCCACACTTTCATCTTCATCATCATCAGCATCCTTGACATCAACTTCTTCACCTTATTCATCTTCTTCTTCATCTTCTACCTATTTTTTTTTTTTATTACATTCTTCATATTCATTTTCTTCAACTATTATTATTCTTCCTATTCTACATATTCTTTTTATTCCACTGTTATTATTCTTCCTATTCTACTTCTTCATCATATTCTCATTTGTGACAGGCATTCCCGTAGTTGTTATCTATAAAAGTTGGAAGATTACACCTTCCGTTCTGCCAGTCACAAAAGTTACATTTGTCCGCGTTCAGTTTGGCCTGCAGCATCAGGCTTTATCCAGGGGCACCACGAGGAGGAACGGACTCACCCCCATACACTGCTTAGTCTTCTTCTGCATATAATTTAGATAATATCTTTTGCTCTGATATTAAGTCTTATGCTTAATGTTCTTCTGCTCTTTGTTCTGCAGCCTCTTGTTCTTCTGCTTCTCGGTCTTCCATGTTGTCGTCTCCAGGGTCTTCGTCTCCAGTGTCGTCATCTCCGCCGTCGTCGTCTCAGCCGTCGTCGTCTCCGCCGTCGTCGTCGTCGTCGTCATCGGGGTGGTCTTCCGGGTCGTCGTCATCGGGGTGGTCTTCCGGGTTGTCGACGTTAGGGTCTTCAACTTGGAAATGTAGCAGAAGGTACAAGAAGGCTGAGAAAATGCCAAGAACCAGCTGATGGAACTGGAACTCGGATGGCTACCCGAAGGTTCAAGAGCCTATGGAACTACCGAGGACCAGCTGACGTTACTGGAACCCGGTTACTAAGCAGGAGGTACCCGTGCTAAAAAGCACTACCAAGGACCGCCTGACGTTGGCGGAACTCGGATACCCAGAAGGAGGCACCTAAGCCAAAGGCTCTGCCCGGAACCAGATGACGTTACTGGAACCAGGATGGGGAGCAGAAGGTACAAGAGCAAAAGACACTGCCGAGAACCAGCTGACGGTACTGGAACCCGGATGGGTAGCCGAATGTCCAAGAGCCAATGGAACTACCAAGGACCAGCTGACGTTACTGGAACCCGGTTACTAAGCAGGAGGTACCCGTGCCTGAAAGCACTACCAAGGACCACCTGACATTGGTGGAACTTGGATACCCAGAAGGAGGCACCTAAGCCAAAGGCTCTGCCCGGAACCAGCTGACGGTACTGGAACCAGGATGGGGAGCAGAAGGTACAAGAGCAAAAGACACTGCCGAGAACCAGCTGACGGTGCTGGAACCAGGTGGTGGACCCGAAGGCCCACAGGAGAGGAGAGAACAGCTAGGCCGCGAGGCAGCCGCAGTTACCGAACCCCAACAGTCCTACAGGGGGAGCTGGGCCTACTGGCACTACAGAACCAGCCTTGACTACCAGTTCACGCAGCCCACATAGGAAGCTCCTAAACTGGAGGCACCCTGGAGTTGGCTAACTCGACCGCCCCACGACGGGGCAAGCATAGGCGTCTCAGTGAAGTTGACACAACCCGCAAACAGCTGACGGTGCTGAAACCAGGCTTGGCACGAGGGAGTACCTGTGACAAGAACACTGCCGAGAACCAGCTGGCGGTGCTGGAACCCGGATGCGTTGCCCCAGTGTGCAAGAGCCAATGGCACGACCGAGGACCAGCTGACGGTGCTGGAACCCGGTTACTAAGCTGTAGGTGCCCGCGCTTAAAAGCACTACCAAGGACCGCCTGGCGTTGGCGGAACTCGGATACCCAGGAGGAGGCACCTAAGCCAAAGGCTCGGCCCGGAACCAGCTGACGGTGCTGGAACCAGGTGGTGGACCCCAAGGCCCACAGGAGAGGAGAGAACAGCTAGGCCGCGAGGCAGCCGCAGTTACCGAAACCCAACAGTCCTACAGGGGGAGCTGGGCCTACTGGCACTACAGAACCAGCCTTGACTACCAGTTCACGCAGCCCACATAGGAAGCTCCTAAACTGGAGGCACCCTGGAGTTGGCTAACTCGACCGCCCCACGACGGGGCAAGCATAGGCGTCTCAGTGAAGTTGACACAACCCGGAAACAGCTGACGGTGCTGAAACCAGGCTTGGCACGAGGGAGTACCTGTGACAAGAACACTGCCGAGAACCAGCTGGCGGTGCTGGAACCCGGATGCGTTGCCCCAGTGTGCAAGAGCCAATGGCACGACCGAGGACCAGCTGACGGTGCTGGAACCCGGTTACTAAGCTGTAGGTGCCCGCGCTTAAAAGCACTACCAAGGACCGCCTGGCGTTGGCGGAACTCGGATACCCAGGAGGAGGCACCTAAGCCAAAGGCTCGGCCCGGAACCAGCTGACGGTGCTGGAACCAGGTGGTGGACCCCAAGGCCCACAGGAGAGGAGAGAACAGCTAGGCCGCGAGGCAGCCGCAGTTACCGAACCCCAACAGTCCTACAGGGGGAGCTGGGCCTACTGGCACTACAGAACCAGCCTTGACTACCAGTTCACGCAGCCCACATAGGAAGCTCCTAAACTGGAGGCACCCTGGAGTTGGCTAACTCGACCGCCCCACGACGGGGCAAGCATAGGCGTCTCAGTGAAGTTGACACAACCCGGAAACAGCTGACGGTGCTGAAACCAGGCTTGGCACGAGGGAGTACCTGTGACAAGAACACTGCCGAGAGCCAGCTGGCGGTGCTGGAACCCGGATGCGTTGCCCCAGTGTGCAAGAGCCAATGGCACGACCGAGGACCAGCTGACGGTGCTGGAACCCGGTTACTAAGCTGTAGGTGCCCGCGCTTAAAAGCACTACCAAGGACCGCCTGGCGTTGGCGGAACTCGGATACCCAGGAGGAGGCACCTAAGCCAAAGGCTCGGCCCGGAACCAGCTGACGGTGCTGGAACCAGGTGGTGGACCCGAAGGCCCACAGGAGAGGAGAGAACAGCTAGGCCGCGAGGCAGCCGCAGTTACCGAACCCCAACAGTCCTACAGGGGGAGCTGGGCCTACTGGCACTACAGAACCAGCCTTGACTACCAGTTCACGCAGCCCACATAGGAAGCTCCTAAACTGGAGGCACCCTGGAGTTGGCTAACTCGACCGCCCCACGACGGGGCAAGCATAGGCGTCTCAGTGAAGTTGACACAACCCGGAAACAGCTGACGGTGCTGAAACCAGGCTTGGCACGAGGGAGTACCTGTGACAAGAACACTGCCGAGAACCAGCTGGCGGTGCTGGAACCCGGATGCGTTGCCCCAGTGTGCAAGAGCCAATGGCACGACCGAGGACCAGCTGACGGTGCTGGAACCCGGTTACTAAGCTGTAGGTGCCCGCGCTTAAAAGCACTACCAAGGACCGCCTGGCGTTGGCGGAACTCGGATACCCAGGAGGAGGCACCTAAGCCAAAGGCTCGGCCCGGAACCAGCTGACGGTGCTGGAACCAGGTGGTGGACCCGAAGGCCCACAGGAGAGGAGAGAACAGCTAGGCCGCGAGGCAGCCGCAGTTACCGAACCCCAACAGTCCTACAGGGGGAGCTGGGCCTACTGGCACTACAGAACCAGCCTTGACTACCAGTTCACGCAGCCCACATAGGAAGCTCCTAAACTGGAGGCACCCTGGAGTTGGCTAACTCGACCGCCCCACGACGGGGCAAGCATAGGCGTCTCAGTGAAGTTGACACAACCCGGAAACAGCTGACGGTGCTGAAACCAGGCTTGGCACGAGGGAGTACCTGTGACAAGAACACTGCCGAGAACCAGCTGGCGGTGCTGGAACCCGGATGCGTTGCCCCAGTGTGCAAGAGCCAATGGCACGACCGAGGACCAGCTGACGGTGCTGGAACCCGGTTACTAAGCTGTAGGTGCCCGCGCTTAAAAGCACTACCAAGGACCGCCTGGCGTTGGCGGAACTCGGATACCCAGGAGGAGGCACCTAAGCCAAAGGCTCGGCCCGGAACCAGCTGACGGTGCTGGAACCAGGTGGTGGACCCGAAGGCCCACAGGAGAGGAGAGAACAGCTAGGCCGCGAGGCAGCCGCAGTTACCGAACCCCAACAGTCCTACAGGGGGAGCTGGGCCTACTGGCACTACAGAACCAGCCTTGACTACCAGTTCACGCAGCCCACATAGGAAGCTCCTAAACTGGAGGCACCCTGGAGTTGGCTAACTCGACCGCCCCACGACGGGGCAAGCATAGGCGTCTCAGTGAAGTTGACACAACCCGGAAACAGCTGACGGTGCTGAAACCAGGCTTGGCACGAGGGAGTACCTGTGACAAGAACACTGCCGAGAACCAGCTGGCGGTGCTGGAACCCGGATGCGTTGCCCCAGTGTGCAAGAGCCAATGGCACGACCGAGGACCAGCTGACGGTGCTGGAACCCGGTTACTAAGCTGTAGGTGCCCGCGCTTAAAAGCACTACCAAGGACCGCCTGGCGTTGGCGGAACTCGGATACCCAGGAGGAGGCACCTAAGCCAAAGGCTCGGCCCGGAACCAGCTGACGGTGCTGGAACCAGGTGGTGGACCCGAAGGCCCACAGGAGAGGAGAGAACAGCTAGGCCGCGAGGCAGCCGCAGTTACCGAACCCCAACAGTCCTACAGGGGGAGCTGGGCCTACTGGCACTACAGAACCAGCCTTGACTACCAGTTCACGCAGCCCACATAGGAAGCTCCTAAACTGGAGGCACCCTGGAGTTGGCTAACTCGACCGCCCCACGACGGGGCAAGCATAGGCGTCTCAGTGAAGTTGACACAACCCGGAAACAGCTGACGGTGCTGAAACCAGGCTTGGCACGAGGGAGTACCTGTGACAAGAACACTGCCGAGAACCAGCTGGCGGTGCTGGAACCCGGATGCGTTGCCCCAGTGTGCAAGAGCCAATGGCACGACCGAGGACCAGCTGACGGTGCTGGAACCCGGTTACTAAGCTGTAGGTGCCCGCGCTTAAAAGCACTACCAAGGACCGCCTGGCGTTGGCGGAACTCGGATACCCAGGAGGAGGCACCTAAGCCAAAGGCTCGGCCCGGAACCAGCTGACGGTGCTGGAACCAGGTGGTGGACCCCAAGGCCCACAGGAGAGGAGAGAACAGCTAGGCCGCGAGGCAGCCGCAGTTACCGAACCCCAACAGTCCTACAGGGGGAGCTGGGCCTACTGGCACTACAGAACCAGCCTTGACTACCAGTTCACGCAGCCCACATAGGAAGCTCCTAAACTGGAGGCACCCTGGAGTTGGCTAACTCGACCGCCCCACGACGGGGCAAGCATAGGCGTCTCAGTGAAGTTGACACAACCCGGAAACAGCTGACGGTGCTGAAACCAGGCTTGGTACGAGGGAGTACCTGTGACAAGAACACTGCCGAGAACCAGCTGGCGGTGCTGGAACCCGGATGCGTTGCCCCAGTGTGCAAGAGCCAATGGCACGACCGAGGACCAGCTGACGGTGCTGGAACCCGGTTGCTAAGCTGTAGGTGCCCGCGCTTAAAAGCACTACCAAGGACCGCCTGGCGTTGGCGGAACTCGGATACCCAGGAGGAGGCACCTAAGCCAAAGGCTCGGCCCGGAACCAGCTGACGGTGCTGGAACCAGGTGGTGGACCCCAAGGCCCACAGGAGAGGAGAGAACAGCTAGGCCGCGAGGCAGCCGCAGTTACCGAACCCCAACAGTCCTACAGGGGGAGCTGGGCCTACTGGCACTACAGAACCAGCCTTGACTACCAGTTCACGCAGCCCACATAGGAAGCTCCTAAACTGGAGGCACCCTGGAGTTGGCTAACTCGACCGCCCCACGACGGGGCAAGCATAGGCGTCTCAGTGAAGTTGACACAACCCGGAAACAGCTGACGGTGCTGAAACCAGGCTTGGCACGAGGGAGTACCTGTGACAAGAACACTGCCGAGAACCAGCTGGCGGTGCTGGAACCCGGATGCGTTGCCTTGCCTATTAAAGATTGTCTTCCTAGAGCCCCAACTAGCGGTGTTGGAGCAAAGGGTAAGCAGGGGGAGATGAGTGTAGGCCGAAGCCTGCACTGGAGGCAGCTTTGTGTCTGCGTTGCGTTTGCAGGACACTTTGCCGGCTACACACTGGGGGAACAGCTGGCGTTGCTGAACCCCACTAACACAATGGCATGTGTTTTTATCTGTGCAGCTAGCACTTGCGGGCAAAAACTAGCGATGTTAGAGCCCGTGTTGAAGCAGGAGGAGGAGGAGAGGAGCAGAGTGTAGGCCGAAGCCTAGTTGAACCAATTTCAAAGGAAACCTTTAACCCCCCCCTCAGGTGTTACAAAGTACAAGAGACACACCTTGTGCAGTATTAATGCTGCACAAGTGAAAGGTTGCTCTATTAATTTGTCTACTTGCACACGCTGAATGAAAGACATACACAATTTACCCCATTCTACAGTCAAACAGTAGTGGATGCGTGACTTGGTTTTTTGATGAGACGCAGCAAAGGTGTCCAAAATAACGCCTTGGTGCTTGGCGCAGCTTCCTGAGCGTTGTTATTTGCTGTACAGGAGTCTGCGCTCTTGTGTTATCCCTTGGCAATGCCCTGTTAGCGCTGCCCATCTTATGACCTCATTTCATGTTGGCCGGTGCGGTTAACGATGGCCATAAATCCCAGACCCACAGTGTCTTTTCATAAAGCCACACTGCGGTGCTGGGATTCGTGGCCTTGAGCAGTAAATATTTTGGCCGCTCACACACGTCCTTACACCTGCTTCAGACTGGGCGGCCTCTGCTGATCCCTTCTCGCATGCCGCGGCCATGAGGCTGCACAGTCTGAAGAAGGCGGAAGGAGATGAGTTAAGACAGGCGAAGATATGCACTGCTCGTGCCCATCAATCACACCCTCGCAGTCAAAATAATTAAGACAACGAGGAGCATTTTATTCAGGCAGGGCGGACGAACAGGCGCAAGTAGCCAACCAATGATGTCAGAAGACGGGAAGCGCTACCAAGGGGGGTGCTGCGTATCATTAGAAAGGAAAGTCACACCTCAGGGACAGTGGAATGGTCTCAAAGAGACACATTTTGTACGTGTTGAGTTCCACGTGGGCAAGGAGAAAACATCAGCCACCTTGTACAAATGCAGCAGTACTGCTGTACAAGGTGGCTGTTATACATAGAAACACCTGGGGGTGGGGGCCAGGCTCCCTTCAATTTCAGTTCATGTGCCTGCGTGGCGTTTGCAGGTCACGTTGCAAGCTGCACAGCAGGGGAACAGCTGGCGGTGCTGAACCCCACTAACACATTGGCTGGTGTTTTTCTCTGTGCAGCTAGCATGTCCGGGCAGAAACTGGCGTTGTTTGAGCCCAGGGTCAGCAGGAGGAGGAGAGGAGCAAAGTGTAGGCCGAAGCCTGCACTGGTGGCAGCTTTTGTTCTGTTGTGCCAGCGTGGCTTGTGCTGGACACGTTGCCGACTACACAGCAGGGGAACAGCTGGCGGTGCTGAACCCCACTAACACATTGGCTGGTGTTTTTCTCTGTGCAGCTAGCATTTCCGGGCAAAAACTAGCGGTGTTTGAGCCCAGGGTCAGCAGGAGGAGTAGAGGAGCAGAGTGTTGGCCAAAGCCTAGTTGAACCAATTTCAAAGGTTACCTTTAACCCCCCCCCTCAGGTGTTGCAAGGTACAAGAGCCACACCTTGAACAGCATTATTGATGCACAAGTCAAAGGTTGCTCTATTTAATTTTGCTCCTTGCACACGCTGAATTAAACACGTACACTATTTAGCCCATTATACTGTCAAACAGTAGTGGAGGCGTGACTACTAGTCTTTTTAAGGAGACGCAGCACAGGTGTACAAATTTACACCTAGGTGCTGTGCGCAGATTCCTTACCGTTGTTATTTGCAGTACAGGAAACTGCGCTCTTGTGTTATCCCTTGGCAATACCCTGTTAGTGCAGGCCGTCTCATGACCTCATTTCATGTTGGCCGGTGCGGTTAACGATGGCCATAAATCCCAGACCCACAGTGGCTTTTCCTAAAGTCACACTGCGGTGCTGGGATTCGTGGCCTTGTGCAGTAAATATGTTCGCCGCTCACACATGTCCTTACACCTGCTTCAGACTGGGCGGCCTCAGCTGATCCCTTATCGCATGCCGCGGCCATGAGGCCGCACAGTCAGAAGAAGGCGGAAGGAGGGGAGTGAAAACAGGGGAACATATGCACTGCTCGTGCCCATCAATCACACCCTCGCAGTCAAAATATATGAGACAACGGGGGGCGTTGTGTCGGGCAGGGGGGACGCACAGGCACAGCCAGCCAACCAATGATGTCAGGAGACGGGCAGCGCTAACAATGGGGGTGCTGCGTGTCATTAAAAAGGAAAGTCACACCTCAGGGACATTGTAATGGTCTGTAATGAGACACATTTTGTACTTGTTGAGTTCCACGTGTGCAAGGAGAAAAAGTCAGCCACCTTGTACAAATGCAGCAGTACTGCTGTACAAGGTGGCTGTTATACATAGAAACACCTGGGGGGGTGGGGGGCAGGCTCCCTTCAATTTCAGTTCATGTTCCTGCGTGGCGTTTGCAGGAAACGTTGCAAGCTACACAGCAGGGGAACAGCTGGCGGTGCTGAACCCCACTAACACATTGGCTGGTGTTTTTCTCTGTGCAGCTAGCATTTCCGGGCAAAAACTAGCGGTGTTTGAGCCCAGGGTCAGCAGGAGGAGGAGAGGAGCAAAGTGTAGGCCGAAGCCTGCACTGGTGGCAGCTTTTGTTCTGTTGTGCCAGCGTGGCTTGTGCTGGACACGTTGCCGACTACACAGCAGGGGAACAGCTGGCGGTGCTGAACCCCACTAACACATTGGCTGGTGTTTTTCTCTGTGCAGCTAGCATTTCCGGGCAAAAACTAGCGGTGTTTGAGCCCAGGGTCAGCAGGAGGAGTAGAGGAGCAAAGTGTTGGCCAAAGCCTAGTTGAACCAATTTCAAAGGTTACCTTTAACCCCCCCCTCAGGTGTTGCAAGGTACAAGAGCCACACCTTGAACAGCATTATTGATGTACAAGTCAAAGGTTGCTCTATTTAATTTTGCTCCTTGCACACGCTGAATTAAACACGTACACTATTTAGCCCATTATACTGTCAAACAGTAGTGGAGGCGTGACTACTAGTCTTTTTAAGGAGACGCAGCACAGGTGTACAAATTTACACCTAGGTGCTGTGCGCAGATTCCTTACCGTTGTTATTTGCAGTACAGGAAACTGCGCTCTTGTGTTATCCCTTGGCAATACCCTGTTAGTGCAGGCCGTCTCATGACCTCATTTCATGTTGGCCGGTGCGGTTAACGATGGCCATAAATCCCAGACCCACAGTGGCTTTTCCTAAAGTCACACTGCGGTGCTGGGATTCGTGGCCTTGTGCAGTAAATATGTTCGCCGCTCACACATGTCCTTACACCTGCTTCAGACTGGGCGGCCTCAGCTGATCCCTTATCGCATGCCGCGGCCATGAGGCCGCACAGTCAGAAGAAGGCGGAAGGAGGGGAGTGAAAACAGGGGAACATATGCACTGCTCGTGCCCATCAATCACACCCTCGCAGTCAAAATATATGAGACAACGGGGGGCGTTGTGTCGGGCAGGGGGGACGCACAGGCACAGCCAGCCAACCAATGATGTCAGGAGACGGGCAGCGCTAACAATGGGGGTGCTGCGTGTCATTAAAAAGGAAAGTCACACCTCAGGGACATTGTAATGGTCTGTAATGAGACACATTTTGTACTTGTTGAGTTCCACGTGTGCAAGGAGAAAAAGTCAGCCACCTTGTACAAATGCAGCAGTACTGCTGTACAAGGTGGCTGTTATACATAGAAACACCTGGGGGGGTGGGGGGCAGGCTCCCTTCAATTTCAGTTCATGTGCCTGCGTGGCGTTTGCAGGTCACGTTGCAAGCTACACAGCAGGGGAACAGCTGGCGTTGCTGAACCCCACTGACACATTGACTGGTGTTTTTCTCTGTGCAGATTGCATGTCCGGGCAAAAACTAGCGGTGTTAGAGCCCAGGGTCAGCAGGAGGAGGAGGAGAGGAGCAAAGTGTAGGACGAAGCCTGCACTGGTGGCAGCTTTTGGTCGGTTGTGCCAGCGTGGCTTGTGCTGGACACGATGCCGGCTACACAGCGGGGGAACAGCTGGCGGTGCTGAACCCCACTAACACATTGGCTGGTGTTTTTCTCTGTGCAGCTAGCATGTCCGGGCAGAAACTGGCGTTGTTTGAGCCCAGGGTCAGCAGGAGGAGGAGAGGAGCAAAGTGTAGGCCGAAGCCTGCACTGGTGGCAGCTTTTGTTCTGTTGTGCCAGCGTGGCTTGTGCTGGACACGTTGCCGACTACACAGCAGGGGAACAGCTGGCGGTGCTGAACCCCACTAACACATTGGCTGGTGTTTTTCTCTGTGCAGCTAGCATTTCCGGGCAAAAACTAGCGGTGTTTGAGCCCAGGGTCAGCAGGAGGAGTAGAGGAGCAGAGTGTAGGCCGAAGCCTAGTTGAACCAATTTCAAAGGTTACCTTTAACCCCCCCCTCAGGTGTTGCAAGGTACAAGAGCCACACCTTGAACAGCATTAATGATGCACAAGTCAAAGGTTGCTCTATTTAATTTTGCTCCTTGCACACGCTGAATTAAACACGTACACTATTTAGCCCATTATACTGTCAAACAGTAGTGGAGGCGTGACTACTAGTCTTTTTAAGGAGACGCAGCACAGGTGTACAAATTTACACCTAGGTGCTGTGCGCAGATTCCTTACCGTTGTTATTTGCAGTACAGGAAACTGCGCTCTTGTGTTATCCCTTGGCAATACCCTGTTAGTGCAGGCCGTCTCATGACCTCATTTCATGTTGGCCGGTGCGGTTAACGATGGCCATAAATCCCAGACCCACAGTGGCTTTTCCTAAAGTCACACTGCGGTGCTGGGATTCGTGGCCTTGTGCAGTAAATATGTTCGCCGCTCACACATGTCCTTACACCTGCTTCAGACTGGGCGGCCTCAGCTGATCCCTTATCGCATGCCGCGGCCATGAGGCCGCACAGTCAGAAGAAGGCGGAAGGAGGGGAGTGAAAACAGGGGAACATATGCACTGCTCGTGCCCATCAATCACACCCTCGCAGTCAAAATATATGAGACAACGGGGGGCGTTGTGTCGGGCAGGGGGGACGCACAGGCACAGCCAGCCAACCAATGATGTCAGGAGACGGGCAGCGCTAACAATGGGGGTGCTGCGTGTCATTAAAAAGGAAAGTCACACCTCAGGGACATTGTAATGGTCTGTAATGAGACACATTTTGTACTTGTTGAGTTCCACGTGTGCAAGGAGAAAAAGTCAGCCACCTTGTACAAATGCAGCAGTACTGCTGTACAAGGTGGCTGTTATACATAGAAACACCTGGGGGGGTGGGGGGCAGGCTCCCTTCAATTTCAGTTCATGTGCCTGCGTGGCGTTTGCAGGTCACGTTGCAAGCTACACAGCAGGGGAACAGCTGGCGTTGCTGAACCCCACTGACACATTGACTGGTGTTTTTCTCTGTGCAGATTGCATGTCCGGGCAAAAACTAGCGGTGTTAGAGCCCAGGGTCAGCAGGAGGAGGAGGAGAGGAGCAAAGTGTAGGACGAAGCCTGCACTGGTGGCAGCTTTTGGTCGGTTGTGCCAGCGTGGCTTGTGCTGGACACGATGCCGGCTACACAGCGGGGGAACAGCTGGCGGTGCTGAACCCCACTAACACATTGGCTGGTGTTTTTCTCTGTGCAGCTAGCATGTCCGGGCAGAAACTGGCGTTGTTTGAGCCCAGGGTCAGCAGGAGGAGGAGAGGAGCAAAGTGTAGGCCGAAGCCTGCACTGGTGGCAGCTTTTGTTCTCTTGTGCCAGCGTGGCTTGTGCTGGACACGTTGCCGACTACACAGCAGGGGAACAGCTGGCGGTGCTGAACCCCACTAACACATTGGCTGGTGTTTTTCTCTGTGCAGCTAGCATTTCCGGGCAAAAACTAGCGGTGTTTGAGCCCAGGGTCAGCAGGAGGAGTAGAGGAGCAGAGTGTAGGCCGAAGCCTAGTTGAACCAATTTCAAAGGTTACCTTTAACCCCCCCCTCAGGTGTTGCAAGGTACAAGAGCCACACCTTGTGCATCATTAATGCTGCACAAGTAAAAGGTTGCTCTATTTGTTTTGCTCCTTGCACACGCTGACTAAAACACGTACACTATTTAGCCCATTATACTGTCAAACAGTTGTGGAGGCGTGACTTGTCTTTTTAACGAGACGCAGCACAGGTGTCAAAATTTGCACCTAGGTACTGGGCGCAGATTCCTGAGCGTTGTTATTTGCTGTACAGGAGTCTGCGCTATTGTGATCCCTTGGCCATGCGCTGTGAGCGCTTCCTGTCTTCTGACCTCATTTCATGTCGGCCGTTGCGGTTAGCGATGGACATGAATCCCAGACCCACAGTGTGTTTTCAAAAAATCACACTGCGTGGCTGGGATTCGTGGCCTTGTGCAGTAAATAGGTTTGCCGCTTACACATGTCCTTACACCTGCTCCAGACTGGGCGGCCTCAGCTGATCCCTTATCGCCTACCACGGCCAGGAGGCCGCACAGTCTGAAGAAGGCGGAAGGAGATGAGTTAAGACAGGCGAACATATGCACTGCTCGTGCCCATAAACCACACCCTCGCTGACAAAATAAATATGACAACGAGGGGCGTTGTTTCTAGCAGGGCGGATGCACAGGCGCAGCCAGCTAACCATGATGACAAAAGACGGGAAACGCTACCAAGGGGGGTGCTGCGTATCATTACAAAGGAAAGTCACACCTCAGGGACAGTGGAATGGTCTCAATGAGACACATTTTGTACGTGTTGAGTTCCACGTGGGCAAGGAGAAAAAGTCAGCCACCTTGTACAAATGCAGCAGTACTGCTGTACTAGGTGGCTGTTATACATAGAAACACCTGGGGGGGTGGGGCCAGGTTCCCTTTTAATTTCAGTTCCTGTGCCTGCATGGCGTTTGCAGGTCACGTTGCCGGCTACACAGCAGGGGAACAGCTGGCGTTGCTGAACCCCACTAACACATTGGCTGGTGTTTTTCTCTGTGCAGCTAGCACTTCCGGGCAAAAACTAGCGGTGTTTGAGCCCAGGGTCAGCAGGAGGAGGAGAGGAGCAGAGTGTAGGCCGAAGCCTGCACTGGTGGCAGCTTTTGTTCTGTTGTGCCAGCGTGGCTTGTGCTGGACACGTTGCCGACTACACAGCAGGGGAACAGCTGGCGGTGCTGAACCCCACTGACACATCACCTAGTGTTTTTTTCTGTGTAGACAACACTTCCAGGTGGCAACTGACAGTGTTGAAACCCAGGGAATCAAAGAGGAGCAGAGTGTAGGCCGAAGCCTGCAGTGGAGCAAGTTGAAAGGGAACCTTTAACCCCCCCCCCCAGGCATTTGTTGCTGAAAGAGCCATCTTGTACAGCAGTAATACTGCACATGGAAAATGGTGGCTCCGAAAATTATGCTCCTTGCAAACGCTGAAGTACACACTCATATAATGTGTCCCCTCACACCGTCAAACCATCCCGGAAGTGGGACTTTCCTTTGTAATGTGACACAGCACAGCCGTCATTCCAACCCCCTTGGTGCCGGGCACCACCTCCTCAACGTTGTTTGGTTCTGTCACGGAGCCCGCACTGTAATGTTATCCCTTGGCCATGCACAGTTAGCGGTGCCCGTCTTCTGACATCATGTAGGTGTCAGGCTGGCAGTGCCTGTGCGTCCAAGCTGCCCGAGATCCAACCTTGCAGTGTCATCTAATGTAGTCCCACTGCGGGCCAGGGATCCATGGGCATGCGCAGTGCATATCATCGCCTCTCACTCACCTCCTTCCTGCTTCTTCAGACTGTGCGGCGTCACGGCCGTGGCATGCTATTAGGGATCAGCTGACGCCGCCTAGTCTGAAGAAGCGTGAAGAAGGGGAGTGAGAGGCTAGTATATGCACTGCGCATGGCCATGGATACCAGGCCCACTGTGGGATCACATTAGACGACACTGCGAGGTGTGATTTCGGGCAGCGTGGACGCACAGGCGCAGCCAGGACGACAACAAATGATGTCAGAGGACGGGCAGCGCAAACTGTGCATGGCCAAGGGATAACATAACAGCGCAGGGTCCATGACGGAATCAAACAACGCTAAGGAGGCAGCGCACGGTGCCAAGGGGGTAGCAATGACGGCTGTGCTGCGTCACATTACAAAGGAAAGTCCCACCTCCGGGACGGTTGGACGGTGTGAGGGGACACATTACATGAGTGTGTAGTTCAGCGTTTGCAAGGAGCATAATTTCAAGAGCGACCTTTCCCTTGTGCAGTATTAGTGCTGCACATGGTGGCTCTTTCAGTAACAAACGCCTAGGGGGGGCGGGGACAGGTCCCCTTACATTTTAGTTGTGCCAGCGTGGCGGTCGCATGACACGTTGCCGGATACACAGCTGGGGATCAGCTGACGTTACTGAACCCCAATAACAGAGGAGCGACTGTTGACTGTGCACACAGCACTTCCAGGCACCAACTGGCGGTGTTAGAGCCCAGGGACAGCAGGAGGAGCAGATTGGAGGTATTGCCGCACACACAGCTGGGGATCAGCTGACGTTACTGAACCCCAATAACAGAGGAGCGACTGTTGACTGTGCACACAGCACTTCCAGGCACCAACTGGCGGTGTTAGAGCCCAGGGACAGCAGGAGGAGCAGATTGGAGGTATTGCCGCACACACAGCTGGGGATCAGCTGACGTTACTGAACCCCAATAACAGAGGAGCGACTGTTGACTGTGCACACAGCACTTCCAGGCACCAACTGGCGGTGTTAGAGCCCAGGGACAGCAGGAGGAGCAGAGGAACAGAGTGTAGGCCAAAGCCTGATTGGAGCAAGTTGAAAGGAAACCTTTAACCCCCCCCCCCAAGACGTTTGTAGCTGAAAGAGCCATGTTGTGCAGCACTAAGGATGCAAAAGGAAAAGGTTGCTCTTTTAATTATGCTCCTTGCAAACACCGAAGTAAACACTAAAAATGTGTCCCTTTATACCGTTAAACCGTTCCGGAGGTGCGAATTTCCTTCGTAATGGGACACAGCACAGCTGTCATTCCTATCCCCTTGATGCCGTGCGCTGCCTCCTCAGCGTTGTTTTAAGCTGCCACGGAGCCTGCGCTGTTCTGTTAGCCCTTGGCCATGCCCAATTAGCGCTGCCTGTCTTCTGACATAATTTGGTGTCAGGCTGTCAGTGCCTGTGCGTCCACGCTGCTCCAGATCCCACCTCGCAGTCTCATCTAACGTAATCCCACTGCGGGCCTTGGAACCATGGGCATGCACAGTGCATAACCTCGACTCTCACTCCCCTCCTTCCCTCTTCTTCAGACTGTGCGGTGTCACGGCCGTGGCATGCTAGGGATCAGCTGACGGCGCACAGTCTAAAGAAGGCGGAGGGAAATGAGCGAGAGCCCGAGGGGAAGATATGCACTGCGCATGCCCATGGATCCCAGGCCCGCAGTGTGACTCAATCAGAAGACACTGCGAGGCGGGATCTCGGGCACCGCGGCCGCACAGGCGCAGCCAGCCTGACACCAAATTATGTCAGAAGACAGGCAGCGCAAATAGGGCATGCCCAAGGGATAACAGAACAGCGCAGGCTCCGTGACAGCTTAAAACAACGCTGAGGAGGCAGCGCATGGCACCAAGGGGGTAGGAATGACGGCTGTGCTGCGTCACATTACGAAGGAAAGTCCCAGCTCCGGGACGGTATAACGGTATCAGTGAACACATTTTATAAGTGTTAAGTTCTGCGTGTGCAAAGAGCTAAAAAAAAAGAGCTACCTTTTCCTTGCGCAGCATTACTGCTGCACAAGATGGCTCTTTCAGTAACAAACGACGGGGGGGGGGGGGGGGAGAGGTTCCCTTACATTTAGGTTGTTGTGCCAGCGTGGCGGTCGCAGGACACATTGCCGGCTACACAGCTGGGGATCAGCTGACGTTACTGAAACCCAATAACACTGGGTCGTATGTTTTTACTGTGCAGCCTGCACTTCTGAGCCGCAACTGGCAGTGTTGGAGCCCAGGAATAGCAGTTCAGGTGGTAGAAAGATGAACACAGCAGGAGACCTGGATGACACCCAATTACTTAATCAGGCAGAGGAGTGGCAAATTCCTGCGAGATCCAGGCCTGGTTCATTTTCAGGAAAGTAAGCCGGTCAACGTTATCGGAGGATAGTCGCATGCGACGGTCTGTTAGTACACCACCTGCGGCACTAAAGACACGTTCCGATAAGACACTAGCCGCAGGGCAAGCCAGCACCTCCAATGCATACTGGCTTAGCTCTGGCCATGTATCCAGCTTAGAGACCCAAAACTTGAACGGGGAAGAGCCGTCTGGGAGTACAGTAAGAGGGCAAGCCATGTAGTCTGTCACCATCTGACGGAACCGTTGCCTCCTGCTGACTGGAGCCGCCGGTGATGGTGTAGACATTTGGGGCGGGCACACAAAAGTGTGCCAGAGTTGTGCCATACTGGGCTTGCCTTGGGCAGAGGCACTGCTTCTGCTCCCTCTTTGGGCAGAGCCTCCCCCACTGCCTCGACGCACTGAGCTGCTTTGTAAAGCACTAGCAGCACTCCTCTCAGTTGGACAGGAGAAGATGATGGAATTCACCAGTGTGTCGTGGTACTCCCGCAATTTACGCTCCCGGGTCAACGCAGGGATGAGGTTTTGGACGTTGTCCCGGTAGCGAGGATCGAGGAGGGTGAACACCCAATAATCAGGCATGTTGAGAATGTGGTCGATGCGGCGGTCGTTTCTCAGGCACTGCAGCATGAAATCCACCATGTGCTGCAGAGTGCCAACCGGCCCAGAAACGCTGTCCCCTGCTTGAGACATGATCTCTGCCCGCTCGTCATCACCCCACCCTCGCTGTACACACTGACCACTGGACAATTGTGTCGCTCCCTCCTCTGGACGGAGCTCTTCCTCCTCCATTGACTCCTCCTCATCCTCCTCACAAATTGGCCCCTGCGTACCCCTTTGTGAGGAACCACGTGGCGCTGACTCTCCAGAAGCTGATGGAAAAGGTGACTCCTCATCCTCCACCTCTTCCACCACATCATCCCTTAACCCTTGCAAAGTTTGCTGAAGCAGGCAGATAAGGGGGACAGTCATGCTGACTAGTGCATCATCTGCACTTGCCATCCGCGTGGAATAATCAAAAGGACGCAAAACCTGGCAGACGTCCTTCATAGTGGCCCACTCTGTGGTTGTGAAGTCTGATCGGCGCTGACTGCGACTTCTTTGCGCCTGATGCAGCTGGTACTCCATAACTGCTTGCTGCTGCTCACACAACCGCTCCAACATATGTAACGTGGAATTCCACCGGGTAGGTAGGTCACATATGATGCGGTGTTCCGGAAGGCGGAATCGGCGCTGCAGAGCAGCAATGCGGGATCTGGCCAAGCTGGAACGCCGCAAGTGAGCACACTCTAGGCGGACCTTGTGCAGCAGGGCATCAAGATCCGGATAGTCCCTCAGAAAACTCTGCACAACCAAATTGAGCACATGTGCCAGACATGGGATGTGAGTGAGGTTGCCAAGGGCCAAAGCTGCCACCAGATTTCGGCCATTGTCACACACTACCATGCCTGGCTGGAGATTCGCTGGCAGTAACCACACATCGCTCTCCTGCTTTATGGCATTCCAGAGCTCCTGCGCTGTGTGGCTTCGATGCCCCAATGAAACTAGTTTCAAGACGGCCTGCTGACGTTTGGCCACGACTGTGCTCATGTCGGTCATAGGTAAACGTTCACGGGTCCATGTGGGGGTGGACTGTGACGGATCCTGCAGAGAGGAATCAGAGGAACTGGTGTAAGAGGAGGAGTCGATGCGTACAGACTGGATTCCTGCAATCCTTGGAGTGGGCAGGACACGTCCTGCGCCACTCGCACGATCTGTACCTGGCTCAACAACATTAACCCAATGGGCAGTGAGGGAAACATATCGCCCCTGTCCATGCTGACTGGTCCACGCATCGGTGGTGAGGTGGACCTTGCTACTGACGGCGTTCAGTAGCGCATGTTTTATGTTTGCCTCAACATGCCTGTGCAGGGCAGGGACAGCCTGCCTGCTGAAGTAAAAGCGGCTGGGCACCTTGTACTGTGGGACTGCCAATGCCATCAAGTCACGGAAGCTGTCAGTCTCCACCAGCCTGAACGAGAGCATTTCCAGGGACAACAGTTTGGCAATGCCTGCATTCAGAGCCTGTGCTCGGGGGTGGTTGGCCGAGAATGCCCGCCTTTTCTCCCATGCCTGTACTACCGATGGCTGTAGAGTAGACTGGGAGTGTGAGGATGACTGGGAAGGTGGTGCTGTGGGTGGAATTACACTAGGTCTCTGGGAGGAAGCCAAACCAGCTGTGCGTGAGCTGGAGGAAGAGGCAACACGAGCTGAAGAGGTGGTAGCTGCCGCTGTTGGTTGGCCTACATCTTCAGTGTGTTTCTGTAACTCCACCGCGTGCCTGGTCCGCACATGTTTCCACATATTTGTGGTATTGAGGTTGCTGACATTTTTCCCTCTTTTTACTTTATGATGACACAGCTTGCATTTGACAAAACAAATGTCATCTGCAACTGTGTCAAAAAAGGACCAGGCACTGCAAGTCTTGGGAGCGCCCTTTTTGGCTTTGGAAAGAGACAGGCTCCTAACGGGTGCCAAAGTGGAGGCTACAGGCTCCGCAGTCTTCCCCCTCCCTCTCCCTCTTTGGCCCGTAAGAGGAAGCTCTTCCTCTGAGCTGCTCCCACCACCTTCCTGTTCCTCACGCCACGATGGGTCAAGGACCTCATCATCTCCACTACCCTCTGCCACCAACTGCTCCTCCTGGGTAGTCTCAGCAGCACAGTACGCACGAGAAAGCGGCACCTGAGTTTCATCATCAGATGCGTACTGCGCTGTGGTCACCGGAGGCACTGGCCCACCTGCCTCTTCAGAGTCAGAGAGAAAAAGGTGTTGGGCATCACTGCACACTGCCTCTTCTTCCATTTCTCCAATGCTGCTTGGCTGGCCCCCTGTTTCCAAGCCAAGAGATTCAGAGAACAGAAGTAGAGACGGCTCCTGTCCTGGGCTCTCTGACTGCCTGGCCAATTTGGCAGGTGGTGAAGAGACAGATGGCTGCTCTCCAGTGCTCTGTGCCTGAGAGGATGTGGCACTAACTGAAGTCGATGCCGAGGCGTTAGCTGCCATCCACCCGACAACGGCTTCAATTTGGTCTTCACGCAGCAGCGGTGCACGGCGCTCTCCGACAAAGCTGCGCATGAAGGACTGTTCCCTGCTGAAACTGAGTGACGACGAGTCACCGGCGCCCGCAGCAGGCACAGAATCACCACGTCCTCTCCCTGCTCCTCTCCCTGCTCCGCGCCCACGCCCACGTGCCTTACTCCCTGCCCTCTTCATCTTGGTTGACAGATAAAGATAAGCAGAAAAGTACTAAGGCCTTAGTGTGCTTATTCCTGTAATGCTCCTCCTAACAGGTGTAAGAAACACTAATGTTGTAAATTGTGGACTAAACTTTATTATTTTTCAAATGTGGCCTACACAAGTGTAAGTTGTGTTTGGTGAACTTAACCTTTTTTTTGGTGCAGATCGGGCTACAGAGCTAGTTTAAATCACACGGAGACCGTGCAGACAGCCGTAAACGGCGCTGCAAGGCCAAGAAACCCTCCTCTAGGTTATCCTATATAGTGTTTTTCCACTATTTAGCTGGATACAAGTGGAAAGACACTAATAGGAATTTTTTTTTTCAAATTTTAAACTGGCTGCACTATTTGAAAAAAAGGAAATTGTTTTTCAAGGTATGAGGCAGTAACGCACCCTGAGCTGAATCCAACCGGCTATGGCTGCACACAGACTACAGGGCGAGCTGCGCTCACACAGAGACCGTGCAGACAGCCGTAAACGGCGCTGCAAGGCCCCCAAAAAAACCTCTAGGTTATCCTATGTAGTGTTTTTCCACAATTGAGCTGGAGACTGGTGGAAAGACACTAATAGGAATTTTTTTTTTTTTCAAATTTTAAACAGGCTGCACTATTTGAAAAAAAGGAAAATTTTTCTCAAGGTATGAGCCAGTAACGAACCCTGAGCTGAATCCAACCGGCTATGGCTGCACACAGACTACAGGGCGAGCTGGGCTCACACGGAGACCGTGCAGACAGCCGTAAACGGCGCTGCAAGGCCAAAAAACCCTCCTCTAGGTTATCCTATATAGTGTTTTTCCACTATTTAGCTGGATACGAGTGGAAAGACACTAATAGGAATTTTTTTTTTCAAATTTTAAACAGGCTGCACTATTTGAAAAAAAGGAAAATTTTTCTCAAGGTATGAGCCAGTAACGAACCCTGAGCTGAATCCAACCGGCTATGGCTGCACACAGACTACAGGGCGAGCTGGGCTCACACGGAGACCGTGCAGACAGCCGTAAACGGCGCTGCAAGGCCCAAAAACCCCCCTCTAGGTTATCCTATGTAGTGTTTTTCCACAATAGAGCTGGAGACTGGTGGAAAAACACTAATAGGAAATTTGAGAAAAAATGTGCAGCAGGCTGCACTAAGAGCAAAAAAGAACAACTGTGTGAGGCAGTGTGAACCCCCCCTGAGCTGAATACAACCGGGTATATGGCTGCACACAGACTACAGAGTGAGCTGCACACACACACACACACAGAGACCTTGCAGAACGCTGTTAAAACAGCGCTGCAAGGCAAGAGCAAGGTGAACAGTGAAGAACACACAGCGTTTTGCTAAATTAGCCTTTGGAAAGGAAAATAAAGCAATTAGCTAGCTCAACTGGCCCTCAGTTAGAACACAGCGTCCTGTCCCTAACTGAAATCACAGCAGAGTGAGCGCAAAATGGCGGCAGCGCTTTTTTATAGTGCAGAGTGACATCATTTCAGCAGCCAATCCAAGCCTTGCCAGTACTTACATGCCCACCATGCTAAACAGGATGTGCCCACACTTTCATTCATTCCTCATTGGCTGCTGCGTTCAATTTGAATTCTGGGAACTTCCGATTCCGGTATCCGATACGCGGGAAGTATCGGAATTCAGTATCGGAATTCCGATACCGCAAATATCGGCCGATACCCGATACTTGCGGTATCGGAATGCTCAACACTAATGCCCAGTCATCCTGTCTGGCAGAGACAAAATGTCGCAGATATGTGACCAAGGTCTGGTTGGCTCTCTCTACCAACCCATTCGTCTCGGGATGATAGGCAGAAGAGAGATTTAACTCAATACTGAGAAGATGACAAAGCTCTCTCCAGAACCGAGACGCAAACTGAGGACCCCGATCACTGACAATTTTGTCCGGCATACCATGAAGGCGGAAGATATGTTTAATAAACAACGCTGCCAAGACCCATGCAGAAGGTAGCCGAGGAAGCGGCACCAAATGCACCATTTTAGAAAAATGGTCGATGATTACCCAAATGACAGTACAGCCACGTGACTTGGGCAAACCCACCACAAAGTCCATCCCGACCATCTCCCAGGGCCTGTCTGCCACCGGCAGAGGATATAACAATCCAGCTTGCCGTTGACGAGGAGACTTATTTTTGGCACAGGAGACACATGCCCGAACATAGTCTCCGACATCACGAACCATATGTGGCCACCAGTACATTCTCGCCAGCAACTCAGATGTCCTCTTTGCCCCAAAGTGTCCACCCACTCTGGACCAATGAGCCCAAGATAGAACCTCCGGTCGCAAATTGATGAGAACAAAAGTCTTGCCCGGAGGCACAGACTCTAGCGAAACCGGAGCTACGGTTCTCAGACTCTCTGAAGGGACAATAAGCCGAGGCTCCTCTTCCTCCTCCTCAGTTGACACAAGTTAGCGAGAGAGAGCGTCAGCACGAATGTTCTTCTCCCTGGCGAGATAATGGAGAGTGAAGTGGAAGCGGGAGAAAAACAAGTGTTAGGGGTCGAGTTCCTGCCTCTGCACAGGGGGAATCTCAGGCCATCTCTGCTGCGGTCTCCCATGCTTCTCCTGCCGCAGTGGAGCTTGCTCAGCAGAGACGTCGATCCCAGCGTCTCGCTCAGTCTGACTCTGTGCTTAGAGTTACTGCTGCGTTGCCTGCTTCTCCCATTGAAGTCAGTGCTGGGCAGCGGCGAGCGGACGTTTCTGGGGCTAAGTCCTGCTTTTTACATTCTGAGCATGCCCAGAGTAAGATCTCTCAGTGGAGATCGAGGGTCACATGATCAGATACTGCAGCTAAGGTACTTGTAGCTGCTAGGACTAAATCCTGCTTTGCACTCTGAGCATGCCCAGGGCGAGATCTCTCAGTGGAGATCCAGGGTCACATGCTCAGGTGCTGCAGCACTCCATTGGTCCTTTGGAAGGTCCTAAACATGCTGCAGCTATTTAAGCCTCGCATGGCCGCACGGCCATGCGCTAGTATTGTCTTGTAAATATGTGTGTGTGTTGTGAGTGAAAGTCGCTCTTTAAATAACCCTCCCTATTGAATGTCTGTTCGCGGAAGGTGTATGTTTGCTATCTAGCGCCCGACTTATCCAACAGCACGAAACACACATTACAGCTACCAGTTGCTGTGTCCGCCAGTACGGCGCCGTGCGCTTGCTCTGCGCTTTCATGACCCAAGCCTGGGTGGTTAGTGGTGTCCGTCAGTGCGGCACCGCACGCACTCTTGTGCCTTTATATTACTATTTATGTTCCTCTGACACACAAAGTTGCGGTGTTGTGCTAGCAAGTGTCTAATCGGACTTCAATCCTGTGTAGGGGTTGAGTCCGCTGACTTCTTGCTCGCGCTTTATGTGCGGTACTGCGGTCCTGTGACGCAACAGGATCGCTTCCTTCACACAGGGTGAAGTTAACCCATGTGTGTATACTTAGTACCGCCATATAGTCCGTCTTACTAGCAGCAGGGTCTTTTACCTGCACGGTGGACCTCGGACGGCGAACGCACCTAATACCATTACACCTTATACTTGGTGCGTTCCGCCAGTCCTAACATAATACTAGCGCCAAGGTCTGGCTAGTAATGACGGACGATCAGCGTTTACAGCGGTACATCCAGCAGCTGGAGGGAAGGTTGGCGGCTCTTGAGCGTTCAACCTCAGCTGTGGATGTTACTGCTGTCGCTGTTCAGGCTGCAAGTGTGGCTGCAGCTACCTTGTCCACTGCCGCCCCTGTACCGACGCTATCTCGCCTCCCGCTACCAGAGAAATTTTCTGGTGACAATAAGTCCTGTAGGGGTTTCGTGAGTCAGTGCTCAATACATCTCGAGCTTCTGGCCTCTCGTTTCCCTACAGAGCGGGCTAAGGTGGGCTTTTTCGTATCTTTATTGTCAGACAGGGCGTTGCAGTGGGCTACGCCGCTGTGGGAGCGTGGCGATCATGTGGTGCAGAGTGCTCCGTTATTCCTGAGCACTCGGAAACAGGTATTTTTAGGACCTCGTGTCACCCATGATACGGCGCTCCAACTGTTGGCATTGACTCAGGGCTCGTCCTTGGTCAGCCAGTTTGCTGTCCACTTCCGCACGCTAGCATCTGAGCTGGAGTGGTCGGATAAGGCCCTTATTCCTATATTTTGGAGGGGGCTGGCTGACCACGTTAAGGACGCCCTGGCCACTAGGGAGATTCCCGCCACACTGGAGGAATTAATAACAGTATCCACTCGTATTGACCTCCGTTTTCACGAGCGGAGTTTAGAGCGAGCCCAGTGTAGGCAGAGGTTTCGGCTGGCTCCCACCTTCGCCAAACCTTTGGAATCTCCAGTCCAGGCTCCTGAGTCCCATGAGCCTATGGTAGTGTCACGAGCGGGATCTAAGTCCCGGACCGCTCGTGCACTCCAGGTTTGTCATGTTTGCCAACAGTCAGGACATCTTGCCACCAGATGTCTCCAGCGGTCGAGGAAACGTCAGCGTCTAGTGGTAGTAGGTGGAGGTGCACTAGACACGGCGACGTTTGCCTCCAAATTATCCTTTAAGGGGACAATAACATTAGGCTCATCCTCCCACTCGGTAGACCTCTGCGTGGATTCTGGGGCGGAGGGCAATTTTATGTCTTCTGCCTTCGCCCAACGTCACGCAATACCCCTGGTTATGCTACCTCAACCAGTAACGGTACGAGTGGTGAATGGGTCGACACTGCCCGCACAGATAACACATCAGACCATCCCTTTTACTCTAAACAACAAAATGGCGGCAGACAGCACTCCGTGGTATATAGTGGTGCTCGTCCTAACTCCACAGGATCCAAGTGGAGGAGTACATACCAAAATTCAGAAGTGAAGGACAGCATCCAATCCGGGTGAAAAAGAAATAAACACTTTATTGTGCCTTAAATGCGACGTTTCAACCCCATTGGGGTCTTTATCAAGCATGTATAACATTCAAAATGACGGCCTTATAAAGGAAGTGGATCACCACCACCTGAAGGATCCGCCTACAAAATTTACATACATAATAACTGGTGATCGTATTAACAATAAAAAACATATACAAAGTGAAACATACATAATTAAAATCTCATTGCATTCATAACACATGATCACATTGTTGGCAATATTGTTCGAGCACATACTAATATACACATGTCATTGGTGAAAGGTAAATAAACAAAACTCGCAAGTCACTCGACGGCCTATCAGAGGACACATGGGGGCTATTGTGAGCGTGAGCTGCCTATCACTATACCCATAACACATCAATACTTAATTAGCCAATCCATGCCTCTGGTGAAAATCCAATCCAGGGCCCTGACCCATATCGAGCCCAAGCTTCGGAGCCAATCCAAGCTCCATAAACGCTTACATAGTAACACCCTCCAGGCTGACTACCGTAGTGCTACATAATCGTACACAATCGTATATAGTGACATAAGTGATAGTATTACAAGCTCCCATTACTCACCCCCGGGTATATCCAATTAACTTGCGCAAATCTGCCGGCCACACGGCAGCGCCAGACATGTAAACACATGTAGCTACGCCGACAGCCGCCGAGAGGCACGCCCATCCAGACCGGTACACGCCCCATGTATTCGAATCACCGCAGGCTCTGCATCAGCATCCGCCCTTACTCAGATCACATGACCGACCAGCGCGTCACCTTACCATACTCACGCAAGTCCAGGACCGAGTACGCATGACCGTCGGCCCACCAGCGGCCCATGTAAACATAGCGCCGCTAGAAGGCCGACAGACACGCCCCCCGGACCCCATAGCGCCGCTAGAGAAGGCCGAAAAACACGCCCCCCGGACCCCACAGCCACGCTACTGTGCTAATGTTCCATCTGTGCCCTAGCTCTCACTAAAGGGCAAATGCCACTAGCTATGTGAAAATACAAAAAAAGGAGATGTGCAAATATTACGCTCCCCAGCTCAAGACTACAAAAGGAGGTCCTCATAATCACCCCTCAATCAATAAATGGGGCCATAAGTAGCTAAACTTAGCTCAGACCCGTCCTACTTGACAAACTATAATATAGGGAAGCATAAAGATGAATCATTTTGAATAATATTACGCCATATCCATGGCTATATATCCATCAAGAAAACAAAACATCATGTCCAACAGACAGAAGAAAGATCAGCCCATCAACCAAATGTCAATTCACATTCTAGAAAAAATGCAATAAGTAATATAACCATCACCACATTAAAAACAATCTAAACGGATGTGAGCCACACAGGACCATATATGGATATATCAAGAAACACATACTGAGAGATTGTAGTCAACATTTAACCCCCCAGGCTGTCGAGAACCCAACCTCGATATCCATCTGAGTTCTTTCTTTTTTAATAGTTTGACCCTGTCCCCACCCCTACGTAGAGGAGGCACGCCATCTATCACCCTAAATCGTAACTGACTGATCGAATGCCCACTATCAATGAAATGTTTAGGTATTGGTAATTCCAACATTTTGGTCCTGATAGTACTCTTATGTTTACTAATGCGGGCCTTGATTTCCATCGTGGTCTCACCCACATACGCAAGTCCACAAGGACAAACAATAAGATAAATAACAAAACTTGAGGTACACGTGTACCTCCCCCTGATGGAGTATCTCTCACCTGTGTGAGGGTGATTAAAGAAATCACCCTTGATTATATTCCCACAACACGCGCATCCCAAACAGGGAAAATTACCAAATTTAGGGGGACCCAATGTCCTCTGTACCTTGGTCACCATAGGGCCAACATCGGATTTGACCAATTTGTCCTTAAGGTTGCGTCCTCTTTTGTAGGATAAAATTGGTGGCAGGGCAAATTCTTCAATGTCAGGCAGACCTTGATGCAAAATGTGCCAGTGTTTCAAAATCACGTTCTTCATCAACCCACTAGCAGTATTAAAAGTGGACACAAAGGGAATCCGCTTCTCTCTAACCCTAGATTTTTTCTCCCTTAAGGCCTCTCTAGATGTCCCCTTAGCCCGTTCCATATGCCATCTAACTCCACCCACAGGATAACCCCTACTCAAAAATTTATGGCACATCTCATCCAATCTAGAGTCAAGACGTGAGTCCTCCGCCACTATCCTCCTCACTCTAAGCATCTGGCTCCATGGTAACGACTCAAGCATATTCCTTGGATGATGGCTATTAAACCGTAATAAGCTGTTTCTATCCGTGCTCTTCACATATAGATTAGTTTTTAGAGAAGACCCGACTTTGTACACCAGTGTGTCCAGGAATTGCACCTGTTCCTGAGAATATGTGATCGTAAAACTGAGTTCAGGAAAAATGTTGTTTAACTCTTGGTGAAAATCAAGTAGTTCACTGAGGTGCCCCTCCCATACCACGAACACATCGTCGATGTAGCGCCACCAGGCCCGGACCTGGGGCCAAAACTGCGAAACATACACGTACTGGTCCTCGAGCACCGCCATGTAGATATTAGCATAGGTGGGGGCCACATTGGACCCCATGGCGGTACCCCTCAGCTGCCGGTAGTAATCATCCCCAAAAAGGAAATAATTCTTTCTGAGAATGAACTCCAGCAGCTGGAGGACCAGACGTGCACGGTCAGGCCCCACGTCCGAGCCCGATAGCGCCACATCAACGGCTGCCAAACCCCTGTCATGCTCTATGGAGGTGTATAACGACACCACATCAAAGGACACCAACAGTGTATCAGTTGTAACATTTACACTCTCAAGTTTATTCAAAAAATCATCAGTGTCACGGATATATGACTTTGCACCTGATGCAAACTTGGACAACACCTTATCCAAAAAAATCGAAACTTTATTGAAAATGGAGTCACGGCCTGAAACAATCGGCCGGCCCGGGGGGTTAAAATAATCTTTGTGAATTTTGGGCAAAACATATATCAAAGGCCTAACCGGACAGTTGGTGATCAAATATTCCGACAGCTTAGAGTCAATCAGGCCATTGGTCAAGGCCTCATTGACTATAAGCTGTAGCTCCTTCTGGAAGCATAATGTGGGATCCCCTGACAACTTACAGTAAACATCAGTGTCTGACAATTGTCGTAATATCTCTGCTTTGTATTTAACAGTATCCATCACAACCACCGCCCCACCTTTGTCGGCGGCCTTGATCGTAATGGATGTGTTATTGGAAAGATTATCCAGAGCTTTTCTCTCAGCCATAGTCGGGTTATGCCGACAACGATTTCTATGTGTCTTTCTTAGTGTCTCAAAATCTTTTTCAACCAACTGTATAAATGCTTCCACTATATGGGTTCTGGTAGGTGGCTGAAAATCACTTCTGCCATATAAACCAACACCCTGTAAAGAAAAGAGATTAGCATTCCCAACATCAACTGGTCTCATTATATCCTGTTTTTTATGTGCAAAGAAAGAAGTTAAACGACACCTCCTAAAAAAAGCAAACAAGTCAGTCTCTAATTGAAACCAATCAGGTAAATTAGTGGGGCAAAACGAAAGGCCCTTTTCCAAAACACTCAGTTCAATCGTAGACAAAATAACAGAGGAAATGTTCACCACAAGGGTTTTTTCTATCGATTGTTGAACCTCCGTCTCTCCTCTCCATTCCTCTGTTTCATTGTAGTGTTCCGCATCACTCTCTGTCCTTGTGCTGACTTTGTTCCTTTTATGTTTCCTGCCCCCCCTCCGGTATCTCCTCCGGGCAGTATCTGTCGCTATTTCTCTCTCCAAAAAATTCGTTGATGTTGATGTTGAGGCTCCCATATTAGAATCATCAGTGGAGTCAGATTCCCCAGTAGTGAAGCCAAATTGTTGTCTACCCTCAGGGGCTCTCTTTCGTCGACGTGATTGAAAAGTCCTGTTATTTCTTTGTGAGGACTGTTTCCCCATATGCCATGGAAAAACTCGACCTGTCTTATAGTCCTCATTATCACGGAACCATTTAGTCCTTTTGGTGCTCTCATTGTCTGCACGAAATTTAGATAGATTAACATTCAATCGTGTCATATAAGCACTCATTTCTGATGTTGTCAAATGAGCTGTAAGCAACTGTTCATATTCAACAATATTCCTTTTAAGAGTCTCAATTTCTTTACTCAAAAATTCAATGTTTAGCAACATCAGATCGAAACAGTACTTATTTGTTATAGACTCAAATCTTGAGCAGAACAACACATTCTCAGCCATTAGTGTGGGCCGGAGATGTGGACGCAGGCCACGTGGTATCCTGTGCACTTTATAATATTCAGTTAAAGTTGAAACATGCAGTTCCAGTGAGATCAATCTCCGTTTCTCATTTTCATACTTCCTTTTCAACATGTCACCAGAGGGGACACTCAAGAAAGTCACGTCAGTCTGTGCAGCATTAATGATCCGAGCGGCATCATCATCCGTATAGGAAAAAATATTACTGGCACCATCCAGTTCACCCATATCTGGATTCAAATTAAGTTCAGTCATAATTACCAGGTGCACGTCAGCCAGGGATCCCAGCACAATCCAAACAACAAAATGGCGGCAGACAGCACTCCGTGGTATATAGTGGTGCTCGTCCTAACTCCACAGGATCCAAGTGGAGGAGTACATACCAAAATTCAGAAGTGAAGGACAGCATCCAATCCGGGTGAAAAAGAAATAAACACTTTATTGTGCCTTAAATGCGACGTTTCAACCCCATTGGGGTCTTTATCAAGCATGTATAACATTCAAAATGACGGCCTTATAAAGGAAGTGGATCACCACCACCTGAAGGATCCGCCTACAAAATTTACATACATAATAACTGGTGATCGTATTAACAATAAAAAACATATACAAAGTGAAACATACATAATTAAAATCTCATTGCATTCATAACACATGATCACATTGTTGGCAATATTGTTCGAGCACATACTAATATACACATGTCATTGGTGAAAGGTAAATGTTGGAATTACCAATACCTAAACATTTCATTGATAGTGGGCATTCGATCAGTCAGTTACGATTTAGGGTGATAGATGGCGTGCCTCCTCTACGTAGGGGTGGGGACAGGGTCAAACTATTAAAAAAGAAAGAACTCAGATGGATATCGAGGTTGGGTTCTCGACAGCCTGGGGGGTTAAATGTTGACTACAATCTCTCAGTATGTGTTTCTTGATATATCCATATATGGTCCTGTGTGGCTCACATCCGTTTAGATTGTTTTTAATGTGGTGATGGTTATATTACTTATTGCATTTTTTCTAGAATGTGAATTGACATTTGGTTGATGGGCTGATCTTTCTTCTGTCTGTTGGACATGATGTTTTGTTTTCTTGATGGATATATAGCCATGGATATGGCGTAATATTATTCAAAATGATTCATCTTTATGCTTCCCTATATTATAGTTTGTCAAGTAGGACGGGTCTGAGCTAAGTTTAGCTACTTATGGCCCCATTTATTGATTGAGGGGTGATTATGAGGACCTCCTTTTGTAGTCTTGAGCTGGGGAGCGTAATATTTGCACATCTCCTTTTTTTGTATTTTCACATAGCTAGTGGCATTTGCCCTTTAGTGAGAGCTAGGGCACAGATGGAACATTAGCACAGTAGCGTGGCTGTGGGGTCCGGGGGGCGTGTTTTTCGGCCTTCTCTAGCGGCGCTATGGGGTCCGGGGGGCGTGTCTGTCGGCCTTCTAGCGGCGCTATGTTTACATGGGCCGCTGGTGGGCCGACGGTCATGCGTACTCGGTCCTGGACTTGCGTGAGTATGGTAAGGTGACGCGCTGGTCGGTCATGTGATCTGAGTAAGGGCGGATGCTGATGCAGAGCCTGCGGTGATTCGAATACATGGGGCGTGTACCGGTCTGGATGGGCGTGCCTCTCGGCGGCTGTCGGCGTAGCTACATGTGTTTACATGTCTGGCGCTGCCGTGTGGCCGGCAGATTTGCGCAAGTTAATTGGATATACCCGGGGGTGAGTAATGGGAGCTTGTAATACTATCACTTATGTCACTATATACGATTGTGTACGATTATGTAGCACTACGGTAGTCAGCCTGGAGGGTGTTACTATGTAAGCGTTTATGGAGCTTGGATTGGCTCCGAAGCTTGGGCTCGATATGCGTCAGGGCCCTGGATTGGATTTTCACCAGAGGCATGGATTGGCTAATTAAGTATTGATGTGTTATGGGTATAGTGATAGGCAGCTCACGCTCACAATAGCCCCCATGTGTCCTCTGATAGGCCGTCGAGTGACTTGCGAGTTTTGTTTATTTACCTTTCACCAATGACATGTGTATATTAGTATGTGCTCGAACAATATTGCCAACAATGTGATCATGTGTTATGAATGCAATGAGATTTTAATTATGTATGTTTCACTTTGTATATGTTTTTTATTGTTAATACGATCACCAGTTATTATGTATGTAAATTTTGTAGGCGGATCCTTCAGGTGGTGGTGATCCACTTCCTTTATAAGGCCGTCATTTTGAATGTTATACATGCTTGATAAAGACCCCAATGGGGTTGAAACGTCGCATTTAAGGCACAATAAAGTGTTTATTTCTTTTTCACCCGGATTGGATGCTGTCCTTCACTTCTGAATTTTGGTATGTACTCCTCCACTTGGATCCTGTGGAGTTAGGACGAGCACCACTATATACCACGGAGTGCTGTCTGCCGCCATTTTGTTGTTTGGATTGTGCTGGGATCTCTGGCTGACGTGCACCTGGTAATTATGACTGAACTTAATTTGAATCCAGATATGGGTGAACTGGATGGTGCCAGTAATATTTTTTCCTATACGGATGATGATGCCGCTCGGATCATTAATGCTGCACAGACTGACGTGACTTTCTTGAGTGTCCCCTCTGGTGACATGTTGAAAAGGAAGTATGAAAATGAGAAACGGAGATTGATCTCACTGGAACTGCATGTTTCAACTTTAACTGAATATTATAAAGTGCACAGGATACCACGTGGCCTGCGTCCACATCTCCGGCCCACACTAATGGCTGAGAATGTGTTGTTCTGCTCAAGATTTGAGTCTATAACAAATAAGTACTGTTTCGATCTGATGTTGCTAAACATTGAATTTTTGAGTAAAGAAATTGAGACTCTTAAAAGGAATATTGTTGAATGTGAACAGTTGCTTACAGCTCATTTGACAACATCAGAAATGAGTGCTTATATGACACGATTGAATGTTAATCTATCTAAATTTCGTGCAGACAATGAGAGCACCAAAAGGACTAAATGGTTCCGTGATAATGAGGACTATAAGACAGGTCGAGTTTTTCCATGACATATGGGGAAACAGTCCTCACAAAGAAATAACAGGACTTTTCAATCACGTCGACGAAAGAGAGCCCCTGAGGGTAGACAACAATTTGGCTTCACTACTGGGGAATCTGACTCCACTGATGATTCTAATATGGGAGCCTCAACATCAACATCAACGAATTTTTTGGAGAGAGAAATAGCGACAGATACTGCCCCCGGAGGAGATACCGGAGGGGGGGCAGGAAACATAAAAGGAACAAAGTCAGCACAAGGACAGAGAGTGATGCGGAACACTACAATGAAACAGAGGAATGGAGAGGAGAGACGGAGGTTCAACAATCGATAGAAAAAACCCTTGTGGTGAACATTTCCTCTGTTATTTTGTCTACGATTGAACTGAGTGTTTTGGAAAAGGGCCTTTCGTTTTGCCCCACTAATTTACCTGATTGGTTTCAATTAGAGACTGACTTGTTTGCTTTTTTTAGGAGGTGTCGTTTAACTTCTTTCTTTGCAGATAAAAAACAGGATATAATGAGACCAGTTGATGTTGGGAATGCTAATCTCTTTTCTTTACAGGGTGTTGGTTTATATGGCAGAAGTGATTTTCAGCCACCTACCAGAACCCATATAGTGGAAGCATTTATACAGTTGGTTGAAAAAGATTTTGAGACACTAAAGGTGCCTTCACACTGAGCAATATTGCAATGAGAACGACAACGATCTATGACGTTGCAGCGTCCTGGATAACGATATCGTTGTGTTTGACACGCAGCAGCGATCCGGATCCCGCTGTGACATCGCTAGTCGTTGCCGAAAGTTCAGAACTTTATTTGGTCGTTAGATCAGCCTGAATCGTTGTGTTTGACATGAAAAGCAACGACGTCAGCAACGATGAAAGGGGCCGTCGCAGCGTCTTGTTGTGGCCAGGTAGGCGTTATGCATTACAAAAGGAGACGCCTTTAAATTTAGCAATGTCGCTCGTAGATAGATACGCAATTATTTCGAAGATCCCAATATATTACAAATTGCAAAAGGAGACGCCATCTGTCATAATGGCTGGGAGGTGGTGTGAACATTATTATAGTAATGTAATTATCACCATACTCCCAAATGCATTCCAAAGACAAAAGGTGATGCCTACATCACATTATTACATTAAAAAAGGCACCCCTTTACATTACATTACAAAAGGTGACGCCAACTGTCACGACAGCCTAGGAGGTAGGTGTGAACTTTACGTAAGGGCGTATTTACAATGCATCACTATTACAAAAGAAGACCCCTTTAAATCACATTATTACATTACAAAAGGTGACGCCATAACGTTATATATTTCAAAAGGCTTTGTTGTTACGTCTCACTGAGAACGCTGATAGGTCACATCGGGGTCATGTGTACCTGCGTTCCGAAATATAAACCGCGACTTTACAACTTTTCAATCACTTGTGCGTACTCTGCCATCCACGAGCATCTCGTGTGCGTCTTGGTTCGAAATCCATCGTGTTCCTTCTCCATCAACTCGTGGGCGTCTTGGCTGTAACTTTTGAGCGACCTGTTTGTAGATCTTCAACTCTGCAGCGTTTTCAATTAGTACATCTACGGTGAGTATATCCTTGTGCTGTATTCATTTGCCATGCAGCAATACTAATTTATGTGTCTAGAAATAGATGTATACTACATCTCAGCAGTGATTTTTTTTTAGAGCTTTCACGTTTATAACCAAAGACGCTTTAGCGTCATAGTATTTCCATTTTAAGTGGTAATGCAAACGATTTTGTAGTATGGTGTGTTTCACCAACATGAAATTGGCCATTGACAAAATAGCAGCCAATAGAATTTACAAATTTTTCAACGCTCAAAATGGATAAAAATAGCCCTCATCCCATCCCCAAATGGTGGCTATGGGGAAACACACAAACGGCCCCCATCCCATCCCCTAAATGGTGGAAATAGTCCCACGGACCATCCCATACAAAAAATGACTGATAACAATAGGAACGGCATACGGCTCATCAAACTTTTAATTTTTGCTGTTTCTTAACTTTTATTTTTTTATTTTTTAAAGATGTCTACAAATGAGCAGGACTGTGTTCGGGCACTCATAGAGATGTACCGCTCCCTGCCCTGTTTGTGGAAGATAAAATCTAAGGATTATAGCAACCGTTACATGAAGAGAGAAGCGTATGAGAAGCTGGTGGCCGTCTACAGGGAGTATCATCCCACAGAGACCGTGGATGAAAACATTGTGAGGAAAAAGATCCAGGCTCTCCGCACAGTTTTCAAAAAAGAGGTCAACAAAGTGGAAAATTCTAAGAAGTCTGGGGCCGGAACTGAGGAAGTCTATGTGCCCAGGCTGTGGTATTACGACCTGATGGCATTCACTAGAGACCAAGAGATCCCTCGCCCGTGCCAGACTGTGACTAGCCTTTGTGAGCCATCGCCCGAAGATATCCTGCCTGAGTCTCCTGACGACCATGTAAGTAGCCCCAAGCTTCCCTTCTTGTAGCATGCCGTGTGTCTTGTATGTTTATGAGACTGCATGGTTTCCAGTAATAGTGAGTCACGTTGTTCTTATTTAATCCCCCTGATGATAACAGCTGCCACTTCCTGTGTCCGTAATTAACATATTGTGTCTTCCGCACATTCGCACAGTATTGCCGGCCAATGTAGTTCAGCACAGCTCTTTAACCCCTTTGTTTTTTAACCCAGGTAACTGTTCCTCATAGGTTCCAATGGGCATAGAGGTGTTTGGGGAGGTGTGTGCTCTCTCGGGCTGTGTGGCAGAGTCGTTTGTATGTTATTTATTTTAAATTTTTCTTTTTCATGTAATTGCAGGTGCCTCTGCAACAGCGGGAAACAACGGAAGCGAACAATGTCCAGTCCCCTCAGTCCTCCAGTAGCCCGTCTGTCGAGGAGCAGACATGTCCACTGCGCCCATCTAGAAAAAGAAAATCAACAGCAGCCACACCTGTGGATCTCCTGGCAGTGGCCAACAGCATCTTGTCCAAGCACGTCACAACCAAACTCTCCCCATTCGCATCCTTGGTTGAGGAACGTTTAAACAGACTGGATGATACCCAAAGATCTCACGCGGAGAGAATAATGTTTGACGTTATGAACGCGGCAGTCGCAGGAAAACTATGCGACACATCAACATTGAGCATTGACGTCCGTCAGCCCAGTGCCCATTTTTATTGGGGACACCAACAGGAGCCCATGCACAGCACTCCTGTCCGCAGACCTGGGCCACATAATTCTCAGTTCCGGACACCACCTGCACCCCCTTCTTTTGGTGACTTATCACAAGGACCTCCTATGGCCACGCACCACTACAGTGAGATGGACACTTACTACCAAAATTTGTAGTGTTGTAGTTGAAATAAATGAGACTTGTGTTTTAGATGCTCCACAAGTAATCCCCTATGCCTTCTCCCCTGCAGGCCTCCTCCTGGCACCCGGTCATTAATCCCCTATGCCTCATCAACATTAAAAAAGTATTGTAATAACAAATAATAAAATTTTTAATACAAATAATAAAATTTTTGGTTTCTTAAATTTGTGTATGTACTACGTGTCTCTTTGGCTTGGCAATAAATGACGCCGCTGGTCAATACACTACGTTGCTGGGCAATATGCGACGGGGACATGCAAATGCTAGAATACCCAATACATTACCGTCACACATAACTATATTGTTAACGATATCGTTGCTTTTTGTGACGTAGCAACGATATCGTTAACTAAATTGTTGTGTGACAGCGTCCAGCGATCAGGCCCATGCTGGGAGATCATTGGTCGCTGGGGAAAGTACAGCACTTTTTGTGGTTGCTGAATCTCCCGCTGACATCGCTGAATCGGCGTTACACACAGCATGTGTAACGCCGATTCAGCGATGTCGTCACAAGAAACAAGGGAAACATTGGGTTAATAAGTGCAGGGCCACTCTTAGTAACGTGATGTTTACCATGGTTACCGTTGTCAATGTTAAAAAAACAAACAGTACATACATTCCCGCTGTATGGTCAAGTCCCTCGCCTTCGGCTTCCCGCACTGACTGGTGAGCGCCGTCCGGTAGTAAAGCACAGCGTAGACATCACCGTTGTACTTTACGCCCGGCGCTGAGTCAGTGCTGGAAGCTGAAGGCGAGGGACATGACTATACAGCGTGAATGTAAGTATGTATTGTAATTTTTTTTTAACATTTACAACGGTAACCAGGGTAAACATCGGGTTAATAATCGCGGCCCTGCACTTAGTAACCCGATGTTTACCCTGGTTACCCGTGGACTTCTGGATCGGTGCTCGCTGGAGAGCTGTCTGTGTGACAGCTCTCCAGCGACCAAACAGCGATCGACATCATTGTCGGTATCGCTGCAGAGTCGATGAGTGTGAAGGTACCTTTAGAATATGGTGAACATCTACTAATATATATACACACACACATCAGGAAATCACTAGTGCATAGGATGCTGCAGACTCACAGGTTTCATATGATTGAAACCTTGCGTGTCTTTGTTTGGGGTGTAGAGAGACGCCGCCGGCAGAGGACAGCACCCACTGCAGCCAGCAGTACAGCGGCTAGCAGCGGAAGCCCACAGCCAGTGTCGTCACGTAAGTTAACCACCCTTTTTTAGAATTTAATGACGCCATACGGGCCATTAGTAGGGAGGTTAAATATTGTGTACATTACAGGTGCAGTAACCCCACCGCAGGCCACAACCCCGCCCTTTCGCCACCCATCTTCCTCCCCCGGGTCGGCGTCATTCTCTCCAGCGACAAGCATTCGTAAGTGACAAAACCAGCGAGCGCTTCACCACAGTGAGTTCAATTGTTAACCAGATATGTATTTGCTTCCTTTCAGCAGCAGGAGCTGTGGCCCGAGCCAGGGGATGGGTGGTCAGCAGCTCCGCGGATGAGCAACAGGCGTCCCTTTTCCGTAAGTATTGAGAAAGTGGGAGGGGGTTATCGGTGGGATGTCACATTTGACAACGACTAAACGGACCCTAAAACATTGAACCTAAAAAATGCCCTCTGGGGCAGTCGAAAATTGAGTGTGTAGTTACAAGTACCATTTTACAATAAACGAATTACTAACGATCATTACCAGCTATACGACCTGGTCGTGATCGTTGGTAAGTCACTGTGTGGTCGCTGGGTCGCTGTCACACAGAACAATTGCGTTAACAATATCGTTGCAACTTCACAGAAATCAAAGATATCGTTACAAAAATCGTTATTTTTGACGGTACCGTAAAATTGCTGGTTATGTAAACACATGCCACCGTTGCAGCTTAATCACTGTCCATTCTCCAACCTCTTCTATCACAGAACCGGACACCGTGAGAGAGCTGCTGGCCAAGCAAGACCGCCTGGAGCGGACAGCAGCGCTCATGCTGCAACAAGTACAGCAACATGGCCGCACGCTGCGACACCTCTTGAGGCGTGGGAGGTTCTGATTTTTTTTTTTTTTCTTTCATTGTTTGGGATATTGTTCTGTTACTTGTTATTTTTCAGTTAACAACATAAAAAAAGTTTGATTTGACACAATTATGTTTGGTTTATTGTGTCTATAGCCACCGGCAACACACCGTGCGCCAAGAAACGTCGCCACACACACTTTTTGGCCCACATAATATCTCCAGTAGTTAAAAATGAAAAGACTGCAGCTTGGTGTGTCTGTAGTATACAGATATGAGGTGGGCCAAAAATATTACATGCATCTCCATAATCACACAAATTGAGGGGACAATGGTTGTCACACGGTACATATCTATGCTCACCTGCCAGGTGTCAGAAATAGTGAATACAGGAGCCTGTATATGTTTATCATGAATTCATTTTTTCTGACACCGTACTTGATGAATATAGATAGCGTGACAGTGATTGTCTCTTGATCAAAAAAAAAATAAGGTCAGTTTGTGAAAAAAAAAAATTAGTTTACCAGTTGTGAGCTGTTTTTATTTACTTGCGGAGCAGGCCAGGGACAGCTAAGCCAAGGTAGACACAAAAGAGTTGGTTGGCCTTACCATATAGTTTGCGCAAAAAATGCTACACAGCGCCAAATAGTTTGCAAACTGCATCCGAAAGTGCCTCCATCTTGTGTGTCCGCTTACCAGATGCACAAGATAGCTGCCAGATATGTTTTATACATTACTATACCATATACTTAGATAAGCATTGCGTCTAGCATTACTACACAGCCATTACTATACAAAAAAAAAAAAAATTGAACATACCGTTGATGAGCAATAAAAGAACCGATGAAGACGCCGGCAGTGGAGTACGGCGTTCCGAACAGAACGTTCACGGTAGAAGAGGATCGTAGCTGGAGAAGGATCGTTCCGGACAGGACGCTAGAAATGCAGGAAAAACAGGCATACGCAGCTCTCGAACAATGTGAATCAATCGCTGTAGAGTCGCGGTTTATATTCTGAGACGCCGGGACGTCACATCCTGGGTGACACCTATCTGGGTGTCACCCACCTGGGTGACACCTATCTGACTACGCTGCCAATTCATCGGATCGTTAACCACTGCTGTTTGACGTGAAGCAAGCAACCAGCGACAACGATCCGTGAGTCGCTGTTACGTCACTGTATCGCTCCGGCATCGTTCGAACGTTGGTGTGTTTGACGTCTCTACAGCGATCTAAACAGCGACGCTCCAGCGATCGCCTTTTGGTCGTATCGTTGTCTATATCGCTGCAGCGTCGCTCAGTGTGAAGGTACCTTAAGAAAGACACATAGAAATCGTTGTCGGCATAACCTGACTATGGCTGAGAGAAAAGCTCTGGATAATCTTTCCAATAACACATCCATTACGATCAAGGCCGCCGACAAAGGTGGGGCGGTGGTTGTGATGGATACTGTTAAATACAAAGCAGAGATATTACGACAATTGTCAGACACTGATGTTTACTGTAAGTTGTCAGGGGATCCCACATTACGCTTCCAGAAGGAGCTACAGCTTATAGTCAATGAGGCCTTGACCAATGGCCTGATTGACTCTAAGCTGTCGGAATATTTGATCACCAACTGTCCGGTTAGGCCTTTGATATATGTTTTGCCCAAAATTCACAAAGATTATTTTAACCCCCCGGGCCGGCCGATTGTTTCAGGCCGTGACTCCATTTTCAATAAAGTTTCGATTTTTTTGGATAAGGTGTTGTCCAAGTTTGCATCAGGTGCAAAGTCATATATCCGTGACACTGATGATTTTTTGAATAAACTTGAGAGTGTAAATGTTACAACTGATACACTGTTGGTGTCCTTTGATGTGGTGTCGTTATACACCTCCATAGAGCATGACAGGGGTTTGGCAGCCGTTGATGTGGCGCTATCGGGCTCGGACGTGGGGCCTGACCGTGCACGTCTGGTCCTCCAGCTGCTGGAGTTCATTCTCAGAAAGAATTATTTCCTTTTTGGGGATGATTACTACCGGCAGCTGAGGGGTACCGCCATGGGGTCCAATGTGGCCCCCACCTATGCTAATATCTACATGGCGGTGCTCGAGGACCAGTACGTGTATGTTTCGCAGTTTTGGCCCCAGGTCCGGGCCTGGTGGCGCTACATCGACGATGTGTTCGTGGTATGGGAGGGGCACCTCAGTGAACTACTTGATTTTCACCAAGAGTTAAACAACATTTTTCCTGAACTCAGTTTTACGATCACATATTCTCAGGAACAGGTGCAATTCCTGGACACACTGGTGTACAAAGTCGGGTCTTCTCTAAAAACTGATCTATATGTGAAGAGCACGGATAGAAACAGCTTATTACGGTTTAATAGCCATCATCCAAGGAATATGCTTGAGTCGTTACCATGGAGCCAGATGCTTAGAGTGAGGAGGATAGTGGCGGAGGACTCACGTCTTGACTCTAGATTGGATGAGATGTGCCATAAATTTTTGAGTAGGGGTTATCCTGTGGGTGGAGTTAGATGGCATATGGAACGGGCTAAGGGGACATCTAGAGAGGCCTTAAGGGAGAAAAAATCTAGGGTTAGAGAGAAGCGGATTCCCTTTGTGTCCACTTTTAATACTGCTAGTGGGTTGATGAAGAACGTGATTTTGAAACACTGGCACATTTTGCATCAAGGTCTGCCTGACATTGAAGAATTTGCCCTGCCACCAATTTTATCCTACAAAAGAGGACGCAACCTTAAGGACAAATTGGTCAAATCCGATGTTGGCCCTATGGTGACCAAGGTACAGAGGACATTGGGTCCCCCTAAATTTGGTAATTTTCCCTGTTTGGGATGCGCGTGTTGTGGGAATATAATCAAGGGTGATTTCTTTAATCACCCTCACACAGGTGAGAGATACTCCATCAGGGGGAGGTACACGTGTACCTCAAGTTTTGTTATTTATCTTATTGTTTGTCCTTGTGGACTTGCGTATGTGGGTGAGACCACGATGGAAATCAAGGCCCGCATTAGTAAACATAAGAGTACTATCAGGACCAAAATGTTGGAATTACCAATACCTAAACATTTCATTGATAGTGGGCATTCGATCAGTCAGTTACGATTTAGGGTGATAGATGGCGTGCCTCCTCTACGTAGGGGTGGGGACAGGGTCAAACTATTAAAAAAGAAAGAACTCAGATGGATATCGAGGTTGGGTTCTCGACAGCCTGGGGGGTTAAATGTTGACTACAATCTCTCAGTATGTGTTTCTTGATATATCCATATATGGTCCTGTGTGGCTCACATCCGTTTAGATTGTTTTTAATGTGGTGATGGTTATATTACTTATTGCATTTTTTCTAGAATGTGAATTGACATTTGGTTGATGGGCTGATCTTTCTTCTGTCTGTTGGACATGATGTTTTGTTTTCTTGATGGATATATAGCCATGGATATGGCGTAATATTATTCAAAATGATTCATCTTTATGCTTCCCTATATTATAGTTTGTCAAGTAGGACGGGTCTGAGCTAAGTTTAGCTACTTATGGCCCCATTTATTGATTGAGGGGTGATTATGAGGACCTCCTTTTGTAGTCTTGAGCTGGGGAGCGTAATATTTGCACATCTCCTTTTTTTGTATTTTCACATAGCTAGTGGCATTTGCCCTTTAGTGAGAGCTAGGGCACAGATGGAACATTAGCACAGTAGCGTGGCTGTGGGGTCCGGGGGGTGTGTTTTTCGGCCTTCTCTAGCGGCGCTATGGGGTCCGGGGGGCGTGTCTGTCGGCCTTCTAGCGGCGCTATGTTTACATGGGCCGCTGGTGGGCCGACGGTCATGCGTACTCGGTCCTGGACTTGCGTGAGTATGGTAAGGTGACGCGCTGGTCGGTCATGTGATCTGAGTAAGGGCGGATGCTGATGCAGAGCCTGCGGTGATTCGAATACATGGGGCGTGTACCGGTCTGGATGGGCGTGCCTCTCGGCGGCTGTCGGCGTAGCTACATGTGTTTACATGTCTGGCGCTGCCATGTGGCCGGCAGATTTGCGCAAGTTAATTGGATATACCCGGGGGTGAGTAATGGGAGCTTGTAATACTATCACTTATGTCACTATATACGATTGTGTACGATTATGTAGCACTACGGTAGTCAGCCTGGAGGGTGTTACTATGTAAGCGTTTATGGAGCTTGGATTGGCTCCGAAGCTTGGGCTCGATATGGGTCAGGGCCCTGGATTGGATTTTCACCAGAGGCATGGATTGGCTAATTAAGTATTGATGTGTTATGGGTATAGTGATAGGCAGCTCACGCTCACAATAGCCCCCATGTGTCCTCTGATAGGCCGTCGAGTGACTTGCGAGTTTTGTTTATTTACCTTTCACCAATGACATGTGTATATTAGTATGTGCTCGAACAATATTGCCAACAATGTGATCATGTGTTATGAATGCAATGAGATTTTAATTATGTATGTTTCACTTTGTATATGTTTTTTATTGTTAATACGATCACCAGTTATTATGTATGTAAATTTTGTAGGCGGATCCTTCAGGTGGTGGTGATCCACTTCCTTTATAAGGCCGTCATTTTGAATGTTATACATGCTTGATAAAGACCCCAATGGGGTTGAAACGTCGCACTTAAGGCACAATAAAGTGTTTATTTCTTTTTCACCCGGATTGGATGCTGTCCTTCACTTCTGAATTTTGGCATCCCTTTTACTCTGTCCATGTCACCATCCCATCAGGAGATTATATCTCTGCTCATCATTCCTGAGGGGATTGATGAGGTCCTGTTGGGGATACCTTGGTTACGGTACCACTCTCCTCACATCGAGTGGTCCTCAGGCAGAATTCTGGGATGGGGTGAATCATGTGGGGGTAGGTGTCAGAGGGAGTGCATTCAGGTTGCTACTACAGAGGTACCCGCAGATCTATCCTCTCTCCCCAAGCAATATTGGTCGTATGCAGACGTGTTCTCCAAAAAGGCGGCGGAGACCCTTCCACCCCATCGCCCCTATGACTGTCCTATTGATCTCTTGCCTGGTGCTGAGCCTCCCCGGGGTCGAGTCTATCCATTATCTCTCCCGGAGACGGAGGCAATGTCTCAGTACATTCAAGAGAATCTGGCAAGAGGGTTCATCAGGAAGTCAGTGTCACCTGCTGGGGCAGGGTTCTTTTTCGTGCAGAAGAAGAATGGGGAACTACGTCCATACATAGACTACAGGGGTCTTAACGCTATCACCGTTAAGAACAAGTATCCTTTGCCCTTGATATCTGAGCTTTTCGATAGGCTTCGGGGAGCAAGTGTGTTTACCAAACTAGATCTGCGGGGTGCTTACAACCTGATTCGCATCCGTGAGGGGGACGAATGGAAAACGGCGTTTAACACCAGAGATGGGCACTATGAGTATCTGGTGATGCCCTTCGGGCTCTGTAATGCCCCAGCCGTTTTCCAAGACTTTGTCAACGACATCTTCCGGGATATGCTTTCCACCTCGGTTGTAGTCTATCTGGATGATATTCTCATCTTTTCTCCAGATATTGACTCTCACCGGAGAGATGTTGGCAGAGTCTTCGACCTCCTACGGGCAAACTCTCTTTATGCAAAGTTGGAGAAGTGTATGTTTGAGCAGGAGTCTTTACCGTTCCTGGGCTATATCATCTCCGCCCAGGGATTGGCTATGGATCCTGCCAAACTACAGGCTGTGATGGACTGGCAAGAGCCCCATTCTCTTAAGGCGGTGCAGCGCTTTATGGGGTTCATTAATTATTACCGCCAGTTCATTCCCCACTTCTCAACTCTGGTAGCTCCCTTGGTAGCCCTCACCAAGAAGGGAGCAAATCCCAAAGTGTGGTCTGAAGAGGTCTCCAGGGCCTTTTCTTCTACTAAGTCTCATTTTGCTAGCGCTCCCATCCTACATCATCCCGATGTCGATAAGCCGTTTATAATGGAGGTGGATGCCTCTTCCGTTGGTGCTGGAGCAGTCCTCTTCCAAAAGGATGCTCAAGGTCGGAAGCATCCGTGCTTCTTCTTCTCCAAGACCTTCACACCAGCGGAGAGGAATTATTCCATCGGGGACAGGGAGTTGCTAGCGATGAAATTGGCTTTCTCAGAGTGGAGACATCTCTTGGAGGGGGCTCGTTTTCCCTTTCAAGTTTTCACAGACCACAAAAATTTGCTATATTTGCAAACAGCCCAGCGGCTAAATTCTCGCCAGGCCAGATGGTCCATATTCTTCTCCCGATTCCACTTCACCCTCCATTATCTCGCTGGGGAGAAGAACATTCGAGCTGATGCCCTTTCTCGCTCTGTTGTGTCATCTGAGGAGGAGGAAGGAGAGCCTCGGCTTATTGTTCCTTCTGAGAGCTTGAGAACCGTGGCTCCGGTGTCGCTTGAGTCTGTGCCTCCGGGCAAGACTTTTGTGCCCATAAATTTGCGACCGGAGGTTCTCTCTTGGGCTCATTCCTCCAGGGTGGGTGGACACTTTGGAACAAAAAGGACATCTGAGCTGCTGGCGAGGACGTACTGGTGGCCGCATATGCTCCGAGATGTCAGAGATTACGTTCTGGCGTGTGTCTCATGCGCCAAAAATAAGTCTCCTCGACAACGGCCGTCTGGATTACTCTATCCCTTGCCGGTGGCAGACAGGCCCTGGGAGATGGTCGGGATGGACTTTGTAGTGGGTTTGCCCAAGTCTCGCGGTTGTACCGTCATTTGGGTTATTACCGATCATTTCTCGAAAATGGTGCATTTGGTGCCGCTCCCACGGTTACCTTCTGCACGGGCCTTGGCAGCGTTGTTCATAAGACACATCTTCCGCCTACACGGCATGCCAGACAAAATTGTCAGTGACCGGAGTCCCCAGTTTGCGTCTCGGTTCTGGAGAGAGCTTTATCGTCTTCTCAGCATTGAGTTAAATCTCTCTTCCGCATATCATCCCGAGACGAATGGGTTGGTAGAGAGGGCCAATCAGACTCTGGTCACATATCTACGACATTTTGTTTCTGCCAGGCAGGATGACTGGGCATCTTTATTACCATGGGCAGAGTTCGCCCTTAATAACGCTGTAGCTGACTCCACTGGTCAGACACCTTTCCTCCTTAATTACGGCCAGCATCCGCGGGTTCCTGTGCCGATGCCCGTGTCCTCTGCTGACTCCAGGGTGGCAGACTGGGCAGTGGAGGCACGGGACATTTGGGACCGCACTCAGGATGCCATTCGGGCCTCAAAGGAGAGAATGAGGTCCTCCGCCGATGCACATCGGCGCCCTGCCCCGACCTTTGCTCCTGGCGATTTAGTGTGGCTCTCCGCCCGTAACATCTGGCTGCATGTAGAGTCCACTAAGTTTTCACCTCGCTACTTGGGTCCCTTCAAGGTCCTCGAACAGGTTAATCCTGTGGTCTACCGTCTGGCCCTTCCTCCATGCCTTGGTATCACCGACACCTTTCATGTGTCCCTCCTTAAGCCCGTATACATGTCCCGGTTTTCTGAGTCATCTGCTGGGACATCGGGTTCGTCTACGGATGATTACGAGGTGAACGCTATTTTGGGGTACAAGGTGGTACGTGGTAAAAAATTCTATTTGGTGGATTGGAAGGGTTATGGCCCTGAGGACAAGTCCTGGGAGCCTGCTGAGCACATTCGGGCTCTGCAGCTCATTGCTGCATTTGAACGTAGCGAGGCCCAAGGGGGGGGGGCCCTTGGGGGGGGGTAATGTTAGGGGTCGAGTTCCTGCCTCTGCACAGGGGGAATCTCGGGCCATCTCCGCTGTGGTCTCCCATTCTTCTCCTGCCGCAGTGCAGCTTGCTCAGCAGAGACGTCGATCCGAGCGTCTCGCTCAGTCTGACTCTGTGCTTAGAGTTACTGCTGCGTTTCCTGCTTCTCCCATTGAAGTCAGTGCTGGGCAGCGGCGAGCGGACGTTTCTGGGGCTAAGTCCTGCTTTTTACATTCTGAGCATGCCCAGAGTAAGATCTCTCAGTGGAGATCGAGGGTCACATGATCAGATACTGCAGCTAAGGTCCTTGTAGCTGCTAGGACTAAATCCTGCTTTGCACTCTGAGCATGCCCAGGGCGAGATCTCTCAGTGGAGATCCAGGGTCACATGCTCAGGTGCTGCAGCACTCCATTGGTCCTTCTTTGGAAGGTCCTAAACATGCTGCAGCTATTTAAGCCTCGCATGGCCGCACGGCCATGCGCTAGTATTGTCTTGTAAATATGTGTGTGTGTTGTGAGTGAAAGTCGCTCTTTAAATAACCCTCCCTATTGAATGTCTGTTCGCGGAAGGTGTATGTTTGCTATCTAGCGCCCGACTTATCCAACAGCACAAAACACACATTACAGCTACCAGTTGCTGTGTCCGCCAGTACAGCGCCGTGCGCTTGCTCTGCGCTTTCCTGACCCAAGCCTGGGTGGTTAGTGGCGTCCGTCAGTGCGGCACCGCACGCACTCTTGTGCCTTTATATTACTATTTATGTTCCTCTGACACACCCAGTTGCGGTGTTGTGCCAGCAAGTGTCTAATCGGACTTCAATCCTGTGTAGGGGTTGAGTCCGCTGACTTATTGCTCGCGCATTATGTGCGGTACTGCGGTCCTGTGACGCAACAGGATCGCTTCCTTCACGCAGGGTGAAGTTAACCCATGTGTGTATACTTAGTACCGCCTTACTAGCAGCAGGGTCTTTTACCTGCACGGTGGACCTCGGACGGCGAACGCACCTAGTACCATTACACCTTATACTTGGTGCGTTCCGCCAGTCCTAACAACAAGGACCATCTGGCCTGACGAGAATTCAGCCGCTGGGCTGTATGCAAATAGACCAAATTTTTGTGGTCTGTGAAAACTTGGAAGGGAAATCAAGCACCTTCCAAAAGATGTCTCCACTCCGAAAAGGCCAACTTCATTGCTAGCAACTCCCTATCCCCGATGGAGTAATTTCTCTCCGCTGGTGTGAAGGTCTTTGAGAAGAAGAAGCATGGATGCTTCCGACCTTGAGCATCCTTTTGATAGAGGACTGCTCCAGCACCAACGGATGAGGCATCCACCTCCATAAGGAATGGCTTATACACATCGGGACGATGTAAGATGGGAGTGCTAGCAAAATGGGACTTTATAGAAGTGAAGGCCTTGGAGATCTCTTCCGACCACAATTTGGGATTCGCTCCCTTCTTGGTGAGGGATTCCAAGGGAGCTACCAAAGTTGAGAAGTGGGGGATGAACTGGCGATAGTAATTTATGAACCCCATAAAGCGCTGCACCGCTTTAAGAGAATGGGGTTCCTGCCAGTCCATCACAGCCTGTAGTTTGGCAGGATCCATCGCCAATCCCTGGGCCGAGATGATATAGCCCAGGAAAGGTATAGACTCCTGCTCAAACATACACTTCTCCAACTTTGCATAAAGGGAATTCGCCCGTAGGAGTTCGAAGACTCTGCCAACATCTCTCCGGTGGGAGTCAATATCTGGAGAGAAGATGAGAATATCATCCAGATAGACTACGACCAAGGTGGAAAGCATATCCCGGAAGATATCATTGACAAAGTCCTGAAAAACGGCTGGGGCATTACAGAGCCCGAAGGGCATCACCAGATACTCATAGTGCCCATCCCTGGTATTAAAAGCCGTTTTCCATTCGTCCCCCTCACGGATGCGAATCAGGTTGTAGGCACCCCGCAGATCAAGTTTGGTGAATACCTTTGCTCCCCTTAGCCTGTCAAAGAGCTCAGAAATCAGGGGCAATGGGTACTTATTTTTAATGGTGATAGTATTAAGACCCCTGTAATCTATGCAAGGACGTAATTCCCCGTTCTTCTTCTGTACGAAGAAGAATCCCACCCCTGCAGGAGACACTTCCTAATGAACCCTCTTGCCAAATTCTCCTGGCTGTATTGAGACATAGCCTCTGTCTCAGGGAGCAAGAGGGGACATACCCTTCCCCGAGGAGGTTCAGCTCCAGGCAAGAGATCAATAGGACAGTCGTAGGGGCGATGAGGCGGTAGAGTCTCTGCAGCCTTTTTAGAGAATACGTCAGCATAGCACCAATAGCACTTGGGAAGAGAAGAAAGGTCTGCGGGTACCTCGGTAGTAGAAACCTGTACACACTCACTCACACACCTGCCCATACAAAACTTACTCCAACCCAATATTCTCCCTGAGGACCACTCAATATGTGGGTAGTGAAAACGGAGCCAGGGTATTCCCAGCAAAATCTCATCCACTCCGTCGGGAAGGAAAAGAAGGGAAATAATCTCCTGGTGGGAAGGGGACATGGACAACGAGAATGGAACAGTCTGGTGTGTGATTTGCAGTGGAAGTGTCGCCCCATTCACAACTCTAACTGTTACAGGTTTGGCGAGAATTACTAGTGGTATAGCGTGGCTCAGAGCAAAAGCAGAGGACATGAAGTTTCCCTCTGCTCCTGAATCCACACAAAGCTCGACTGTTAGAGTGGAGGAGCCTACCAGGATTGTCCCTTTAAAGGACAGTTTGGAGGAAAATGCAGCAGTGTCTAGTGAACCTCCCCCAATGGTTACTAGACGCGATCGTTTCCCGACCGCCGTGGACATTTATTGGCGTAATGTCCTAGTTGATGACAGTTTTTACAAACCACGGGTACTCGAGCGGCCTGAGACTTAGGTCCCACTCGAGAAACCTCCATGGCCTCATGGGAGTCGGACGCCAAGACAGGAGATTCAAGAGGTCTGGCGAAGTTGGGAGCCAGCCGAAACCTCTGCCTACACTGGGTCCGCTCTAACCTCCGCTCGTGAAAACAGAGGTCGATGTGGGTTGATACAGAAATAAGCTCCTCCAGTGTGGCGGGTATCTCCCTGGTAGAAAAGGCGTCCTTCACGTGGTCTGCCAGTCCCCTCCAGAGCACCAGAATTAGAACTTTGTCTGGCCACTCTAACTCTGAAGCTAGAGTCCGGAACTGGACGGCAAACTGGCTGACCACGGAGGAGCCCTGAGTAATAGTAAACAACTGGAGCGCGGTATCGTGGGTAACACGAGGTCCTAAAAAGGCCTGCTTCAGAGCGTCCAGGAAGAGAGGAGCACTCTGTACCACACGATCATTTCGCTCCCAAAGTGGCGTTGCCCACTCCAACGCCCTGCCCGACAAAAAAGATTGAATAAATCCCACTTTCGCCCGTTCCGTAGGGAAACGTGACGCCAGGAGCTCAAGGTGTATGGAGCACTGGCTCACGAATCCGCGACATTGTTTACTGTCACCAGCAAACTTGTCAGGAAGCGGGAGACGAGATAAAGTCGGAGCAGGGGTGGCAGCGGACAAACTGGCTGCGGCTACACTTGCAGCCTGAACAGCGACAGCAGTGACATCCACAGCTGAGGTTGAACGCTCTAGAGCCGCCAACCTTCCCTCCAGCTGCTGGATGTACCGCTGTAAACGCTGATCGTCCGCCATTTCCTAGCCAGACCCTGGCGCTAGTGTTCTGTTAGGACTGGCAGAATGCACCAAGAATAAGATGTAATATTAATAGATGCGTTCGCAGTCCGGGGTCCACCGTGCAGGTGAAAACCTGCTGCTAGTAAATGGCAGCGTAATATGGCGGTGGAAGCGAACCCGGTAAAGCCACAGGTCCACAATACAGCACTAAAGAGTGCAAGCAAGGAGTCAGCGAACTCAACCCCAAGACTCAGGATTGAAGTCCGTTCAGACTACTTGCGCACAACACCGCAACTGGGTGTGTTAGGTAACTGATATAATTAGAGCACCGAAGTGCGAACTGTGCCGTGCTGGCAGACACCACTAAGCACCCAGACGTGGGTCAGGAAGCGCACTACTGGCGCGTGGTGCCACACTGGCGGTCACAGCAATAGACGCTGATACGTGTGTGACACGTTGAGTGGTTAGTCGGGCGCTAGATAGCAGCCATACTCCATACGCGAACAGTCATACAATAGGGTAGGGGTATTTAATGAACGACTTGCACTCACAAGTATACAATTGTACACTAGCGCATGGCCGTGCGGTCATGTGAAGCTTATAAAGCTGCAGTACTTTCAGGACCTTCAAATAAAGGACCAATGGGCAGCTGCCACAGAAGTTAGCCCTTTCAGGACCTGCCAGGAGGACCAATGGGAACCACTGCAGCATCTGAGCATGTGACCCTCGATCTCCAACGGGAGATCTCACCCTGGGCATGCTCAGAAGGGAAAAAGCAGGACTAAAGGTACCATCACACTGAACGATATCGCTAGCGATCCATGACGTTGCAGCGTCCTGGCTAGCGATATCGTTCAGTTTGACACGCAGCAGCGATCAGGATCCTGCTGTGATGTCGTTGGTCGCTGCAGAAAGTCCAGAACTTTATTTTGTCGCTGGACCTCCTGCAGACATCGCTGAATCGGCGTGTGTGACGCCGATTCAGCGATGTCTTCACTGCTAACCAGGGTAAACATCGGGTTACTAAGCGCAGGGCCGCGCTTAGTAACCCGATGTTTACCCTGGTTACCATCGTAAAAGTAAAAAAAACAAACACTACATACTTACCTTCCGCTGTCTGTCCCCGGCGCTGTGCTTTCCTGCACTGGCTGTGAGCGCCGGCCAGCCGGAAAGCACAGCGGTGACGTCACCACTCTGCTTTCCGGCCGCTGTGCTCACAGTGCAGGAAAGCACAGCGCCGGGGACAGACAGCGGAAGGTAAGTATGTAGTGTTTTTTTTTTTTACTTTTACGATGGTAACCAGGGTAAACATCGGGTTACTAAGCGCGGCCCTGCGCTTAGTAACCCGATGTTTACCCTGGTTACCGGCATCGTTGGTCGCTGGAGAGCTGTCTGTGTGACAGCTCTCCAGCGACCAAACAGCGACGCTGCAGCGATCGACATCGTTGTCGGTATCGCTGCAGCGTGGCTTAGTGTGACGGTACCCTTAGTCTCAAAAGCGTCCACTCGCTGCTGCCCAGCACTGGCTTTAATGGCAAAAGCTGGAGAAGCAACAGCAAGCCTAAGCACAGAGTGAGACTGAGCCAGACGCAAGGACCGACGTCTCTGCTGAGCAGGTTTACCTGCGGCAGGAGAAGAATGGGAGACCGCAGCAGAAGTGGGAATTCGACCCCTAACATCCAAAGAGTTGTTCTGTTCTACCATACATACCACATCTGTGACCACATGAATTATTTTGTAAAACATTGTCTCCCTCTTGTGGACCACTGACTAAATGTGTTGTATTATATGTATTTTTAAAAAAAAAAAAAAAAAAAGAGGAAAAATGGTGCCTTGCTTTCACCTATGTAGGTCAAGCATTGTATTGCATTCAATATGAAATCAATCAATCAATCAATTTGTCTTTACTGGTTGCAACAGGTGTGTTAAGATGTAGGCCTGTGTTAGGCCTTTGTTACAGTGTTGCAAATATACTGTGCCATCTACAAAATTAGGACCCGTGCTGTCAGCACTTGGTATTTAAATAGAAGTATCCAAAGAGTTGTTCTGTTCTACCATACATACCACATTTGTGACCACATGAATTATTTTGTAAAACATTGTCTCCCTCTTGTGGACCCCTGACTTTTAAATGTGTTGTATTATATGTATTTTAAAAAAAAAAAAAAAAAAAAAGGAAAAATGGTGCCTGTGCTGATGTAGAATATGCTTGTCTTGTCCATCTACACCTGTTTGAGTATTCTAATGCTTTTGACCAATCAGGTGCGCTGCCTGCAGTAGATAGAATCTGGGCACGGAACCTTCACGTGCAGTCACAATGGGCTCCGGAACTCTCATGTGTCACAATGGGCCGGAACTGGAGGGCGTGGTTTGCACGGGAGCAGGAGCAGACCTACTTTACAGGAGCTCCTGTAATTTCCCAGATCCAAGCTACTAAAAAGCTACAAAAAGTGGCTTATTTGGGTCCTAAATCTCTATCAACATGCCTGGAACTGACTCCAAGAAGAATGGACCCAGTCCTCTGAAGAGAAAACCTTCTCCAGGACAGAAATATAGCCGTGGCTCTGGAGGAGTGCTGTCCCTGCAAGGAGGAAAGCATGGAGGATCTGCACAGCTGAAGCCGACACCCTGTCAGACCCCAGCTAAACCAAGGACTCCTGCAGTAAAGCTGATCTCCGGGGTGCAGACCAGCAAGAAAGCTCCCCTTCCAGCTGTGCTGTCACTGGTGAGTGGCAGCAGAAAGAAGCAAGGAGCTGTGGTGGAACTGAGCGCCGGGATGAAGCAAGCAGCAGATGAGAACAAAGAGATGACTCATCCTTTACAGGAGCCCAGCAAGCTGCAGCTGCCCAGCCAAGCACGGAGGAGCAGCCTAAACCACAGGGCACAGGAGTTTGTGCCGAAGACACTGACAGCTGCCGGGACCCGGAGTGAGACCGCGACTCTGACCGCTGAACAGGGGTCACAGAAAGGAATGCCGCTCTATGCAGAGAAAGTAGTAACGGGATCGCCCCAGGGAAGTTTCACACTGGAATTACAAGAGGGAGCGCTGCTGCATATGGAAAGGAGCGACAGGTTGCTAAACCAAGGGAACCTGGATAAAGAAGATTGCGCTACTACTACAGGAGTGGATTATAAAACAAACGGACTTGAGAATGGAGAGGATCAAGGGACTTCTGCGTGGGTAAGCAATGTGCTGCACTACCCCATTTTAAATGAACAGTCATCTCCTTACAATAGCACCGCAGGGGGCTTAGCTGGGTTTACCAGCATTAAGGGGAAACATGACACTACTGAAGTACAATTACAGCACAGCCCTACTGTTGTAAGCCCCCCTGCCATAACATCTTAGAGCTGCAGAGAGAGAATCCCAATGAAACACCACTAGGGGAAATATCTAGGAGTCAAAAATTATAATGGATGATCTTGGGTTTAATTCTGAGTTTTATGAGTCCCTAATTACTTACTTTAATAGAAACAGAGCTACAGGAAGAAAGCAGGAGGGGGAAGGGGAAGAAGTAGAAGATGTAATGACTAATATATCTAACAGCTGTAATGGATCCTTAGAGGGATCAGAGCGTTCAATATCAAACGAGTCATCTGTGAATAGTGAGGGCTTTAATTTCTCTGACTATGAAACGGATAATTATTCCGGATATTCTACATCAAGTGAGGCTCCCTGTGAGTCATCTAAATAGCCTAAAAAGCGCAGCTTTAAAAACTCTTCCCCTGCTTTATTAACATTGGAAGGGATCCCAGCATCTGATGACTATCCAACTGAGGGTTTTATGGTGTATCTCCTCAAATCATTTTTGACCACTATGAATATTTGTGGTAAAGATGTCATCCCTGATCCTAAACAATCATTTAATTCAAAGGCTTCCCAAGCTTTTATAAAAAAGCTTTTCCAAGAGATAATAAAATCTGTAAACTCTGTCACTGAGTCAATCCCCCCTAGAATAGCTACTGGAACTTCACTTGCTCAAGAATCATTTGCATATAAAAACAAACTTGAAAAAAACGAACAAAACTTATCTCAAGCAATCTCTAAGCCTTCAGAATTATTGGAGGGGATTCAGAAAAAAATGGATCTTCTAAAGGCCAATTTAAACAACTTTGAGGATTTTAGAAGGAAGAATAACGTTAAGATCAGGGGTATAACAGATTCAATTCAGGCTTCCCAGTTGGAGAGTTATGTATCATCAATGATCTCTAACTTATTTCCTAACTCTACCGAAGGCCCTCTGATAGAAAAGGTTGTCAGAATACGCAGACCACCCACGCTTCCCAGGGATTTATCATGTGACGTCATTGTTACTTTTTACCCAAATTGGGTCAGGAACGCGCTCTTAGGTATCTCAAAAAATCCGAGATTTCTCTCTTCCCCTTACAAGCAACTGTTTTTTTATAAGGATTTGTCTAAAGTCACTCTCCAAAACAGGAGAGTTTTTTCGCATACCACAAGAGAACTACTGCGTGCAGGCCTCTCTTACTCCTGGACAAGATCATCAACCCTCCGGGTGAGACTTCCGTCAGGTTTATTTCATGTTGCCTCTCCGGACGAGGGTATTGAATTTTTAAAACGCATTGGAATCAACTCCTCTGAAGCCACATCCAGTTCCCTACCAACAACTTGAAGGGTAACTGTTCTGGTTAAACAATCTACAAAGATCTGTTATTTGACTAGCTGTAACAACTTAATTCCACTTTAAAAGTTTTTTTTTTTTTTTTAAATTTCGTTACTTGATTGTTTCTTGGATCAAAACCGTACTTTCCTCCACTAGGTCTTAGGGGTGCCATGTGCACTCTGGGACTTGGGCAGGCATTATTTCACACATTATGCGACCTTTAATCTACTTTTATCTCACAGGCTATAAAAAACGTGTATACTAATATTACTGAGCATCATATAATATTGACTTTTCAGCGACGTTATCTGATATTCCACTTATTGTGTTTATAAGTAGGCATCATATTCATACAGTATATCTCTATACTTAGGCTACTTTGAATCCGACATGTATATGGTTGTTTTCTCTTTTAGGCCCAGCTATTAAGCAACATTTTTCTTTACTGTAAATGCTTATTATTATTCTACTTCATCGCACAGGCTACTTTAATTCTGACTTGTATACTTTTGTCTATTCTTTTGGGCCTAGTTATTAAGCAACATTTTTTCTTTACTGCTAATGCTTATTTTTACTATACTGCATCGCAAGACTAATTTAATTTTCGTCCCTTTGTTAGTGACATATATATGTAGTATATTTAAGCTACCAATTTATGGTCTGTTTTCTAATGCCTGATATTTCATTCCCCATTTCACTTGGGGATTCCTTTCCTTTTCCCTACCCTATGTTTATTTCCTTCCCCTTTCTCTCATTTCTACCTGTTTAAAATTGAAAATACCAATAAAAACGTTTGAAAACAATGGGCCGGAACTCTCACGTCTCACAATGGGATCCGGAACTCTCACATGTCACAATGGGCTCTTGGCCTATATCAGGCAGTGTAAAATGGCGCTGTCTTCAGTCTCCTGCTGGAGCAGCAGCAGACCACATGGTAGGGGGGGGTCTGTGCCCAGCTTCAGGAGAGCCAGGAAGACAACTGCTCGCCTGTCTGTTTTTTGAATTTCCCTGTCTTTCTAGCAGTCAATTGCACACTTTAGAGCAAAAGGGGGATGGAGGGTGTGTTAAAATAGGTGGCGATATGCAGATTCAAAACACGTTGTGCACAGCTTGAACGCACACACACAGCAGAAGTGTCATTGCGAATGCACCCAGAGTTCCTAGAAATGTCTTCCCCATGGCAATCTTTTGCTCTGTCTCCACAATAGGTGTCGGTTTTTGGCCTTGGTGGGGCCGAAGTGCCGCCGATCAAGATCAAGTGTAGTATGCCTGGCCTTGCTTTCACCTATGTATGTCAAGAATTGTATTGCATTCAATATGCAATTAATTAATCAGTCAGTCAGTCAGTCAATCAATCAATTTGTCTTTACTGGTTGCAACAGGTGTGTTAAGATGTAGGCCTGTATTAGGCCTTTGTTACAGTGTTGCAAATATACTGTGCCATCTACAAAATTAGGCCCCGTACTGTCAGCACTTGGTATTTAAATGGAAGTATCCAAAGAGTTGTTCTGTTCTACCATCCATACCACATTTGTGACCACATGAATTATTTTGTAAAACATTGTCTCCCTCTTGTGGACCACTGACTTTTAAATGTGTTGTATTATATGTATTTTTTTTTTAAAAAAAAGGAAAAATGGTGCCTATGCTGATGTAGAATATGCTTGTCTTGTCCATCTACACCTGTTTGAGTATTCTAATGCTTTTGACCAATCAGGTGCGCTGCCTGCAGTAGATAGAATCTGGGCACGGAACTTTCACGTGCAGTCACAATGGGCTCCGGAACTCTCATGTGTCACAATGGGCCGGAACTCTCACGTCTCACAATGGGATCCGGAACTCTCACATGTCACAATGGGCTCTTGGCCTATATCAGGCAGTGTAAAATGGCGCTGTCTTCAGTCTGCTGCTGGAGCAGCAGCAGACCACATGGTAGGGGGGGGGGTCTGTGCCCAGCTTCAGGAGAGCCAGGAAGATAACTGCTCGCCTGTCTGTTTTTTGAATTTCCCTCTCTTTCTAGCAGTCAATTGCACACTTTAGAGCAAAAGGGGGATGGAGGGTGTGTTAAAATAGGTGGAGATATGCAGATTCAAAACACGTTGTGCACAGCTTGAACGCACACACACAGCAGAACTGTCATTGCGAATGCACCCAGAGTTCCTAGAAATGTCTTCCCCATGGCAATCTTTTGCTCTGTCTCCACAATAGGTGTCGGTTTTTGGCCTTGGTGGGGCCGAAGTGCCGCCGATCAAGATCAAGTGTAGTATGCCTGGCCTTGCTTTCACCTATGTATGTTAAGCATTGTATTGCATTCAATATGCAATTAATTAATCAGTCAGTCAATCAATCAATTTGTCTTTACTGGTTGCAACAGGTGTGTTAAGATGTAGGCCTGTATTAGGCCTTTGTTACAGTGTTGCAAATATACTGTGCTATCTACAAAATTAGGCCCCGTGCTGTCAGCACTTGGTATTTAAATGGAAGTATCCAAAGAGTTGTTCTGTTCTACCATACATACCACATTTGTGACCACATGAATTATTTTGTAAAACATTGTCTCCCTCTTGTGGACCACTGACTTTTAAATGTGTTGTATTATATGTATTTAAAAAAAAAAAAAAAGGAAAAATGGTGCCTATGCTGATGTAGAATATGCTTGTCTTGTCCATCTACACCTGTTTGAGTATTCTAATGCTTTTGACCAATCAGGTGCGCTGCCTGCAGTAGATAGAATCTGGGCATGGAACCTTCACGTGTAGTCACAATGGGCTCCGGAACTCTCATGTGTCACAATGGGCCGGAACTCTCACGTCTCACAATGGGATCCGGAACTCTCACATGTCACAATGAGCTCTTGGCCTATATCAGGCAGTGTAAAATGGCGCTGTCTTCAGTCTGCTGCTGGAGCAGCAGCAGACCACATGGTAGGGGGGGTCTGTGCCCAGCTTCAGGAGAGCCAGGAAGACAACTGCTCGCCTGTCTGTTTTTTGAATTTCCCTCTCTTTCTAGCAGTCAATTGCACACTTTAGAGCAAAAGGGGGATGGAGGGTGTGTTAAAATAGGTGGAGATATGCAGATTCAAAACACGTTGTGCACAGCTTGAACGCACACACACAGCAGAAGTGTCATTGCGAATGCACCCAGAGTTCCTAGAAATGTCTTCCCCATGGCAATCTTTTGCTCTGTCTCCACAATAGGTGTCGGTTTTTGGCCTTGGTGGGGCCGAAGTGCCGCCGATCAAGATCAAGTGTAGTATGCCTGGCCTTGCTTTCACCTATGTATGTCAAGAATTGTATTGCATTCAATATGCAATTAATTAATCAGTCAGTCAGTCAGTCAATCAATCAATTTGTCTTTACTGGTTGCAACAGGTGTGTTAAGATGTAGGCCTGTATTAGGCCTTTGTTACAGTGTTGCAAATATACTGTGCCATCTACAAAATTAGGCCCCGTACTGTCAGCACTTGGTATTTAAATGGAAGTATCCAAAGAGTTGTTCTGTTCTACCATACATACCACATTTGTGACCACATGAATTATTTTGTAAAACATTGTCTCCCTCTTGTGGACCACTGACTTTTAAATGTGTTGTATTATATGTATTTTTTTTTTAAAAAAAGGAAAAATGGTGCCTATGCTGATGTAGAATATGCTTGTCTTGTCCATCTACACCTGTTTGAGTATTCTAATGCTTTTGACCAATCAGGTGCGCTGCCTGCAGTAGATAGAATCTGGGCACGGAACCTTCACGTGCAGTCACAATGGGCTCCGGAACTCTCATGTGTCACAATGGGCCGGAACTCTCACGTCTCACAATGGGATCCGGAACTCTCACATGTCACAATGGGCTCTTGGCCTATATCAGGCAGTGCAAAATGGCGCTGTCTTCAGTCTGCTGCTGGAGCAGCAGCAGACCACATGGTAGGGGGGGGGGGGTCTGTGCCCAGCTTCAGGAGAGCCAGGAAGACAACTGCTCGCCTGTCTGTTTTTTGAATTTCCCTCTCTTTCTAGCAGTCAATTGCACACTTTAGAGCAAAAGGGGGATGGAGGGTGTGTTAAAATAGGTGGCGATATGCAGATTCAAAACACGTTGTGCACAGCTTGAACGCACACACACAGCAGAACTGTCATTGCGAATGCACCCAGAGTTCCTAGAAATGTCTTCCCCTTGGCAATCTTTTGCTCTGTCTCCACAATGGGTGTCGGTTTTAGGCCTTGGTGCGGCCGAAGTGCCGCCGTTCAAGATCAAGTGTAGTATGCCTGGCCTTGCTTTCACCTACGTATGTCAAGCATTGTATTGCATTCAATATGCAATTAATTAATCAGTCAGTCAATCAATCAATTTGTCTTTACTGGTTGCAACAGGTGTGTTAAGATGTTGTTAGGGCTAGCGGAACGCACCAAATAATAAGAGTCATAGTGTACGGTGCGTTCGTAGCCCGGGGTCCACCGTGCAGAGATGGAACCTGCTGCTGAGTAATGACGGACTATATGGCGGTACTCATAAGTATACTCGCGTGGGTTAAACTTCACCCAACGTGAAGGAAGCGATCCTGTTGCGTCACAGGATCGCGGTACCGCACATAGAAGGCGAGCAAGCAGTCAGCGAACTTAACCCCAACTAGGATTGAAGTCCGATTAGACCACTTGCTGGCACAACACCGCAACAGGGTGTGTTAGGCAACTCTTATAATTAGAGCACCGAAGTGCGAACTGTGCCGTGCTGGCAGGCACCACTAAGCACCCAGACGTGGGTCAGGAAGCGCACTACTGGCGCGTGGCGCCGCACTGGCGGTCACAGCAATAGACGCTGATACGTGTGTGACACGTTGAGTGATTTGTCGGGCGCTAGATAGCAGCCATACTCCATACGCGAACAGTCATACAATAGGGTAGGGGTATTTAATGAACGACTTGCACTCACAACAAACACACGTATTCAATTGTACACTAGCGCATGGCCGTGCGGTCATGCGCAGTTTATATAATTGCAGGACAGGAAGTGGCCACAGAAACTTTGCCCTTCCAGGGCCTGCCAAGAGGACCAATGGAATGCGCTGCAGAGCCAGAGCACATGACCCTCGATCTCCAACGGGAGATCTTGCTCTGGGCATGCTCAGTGTGCGCAAACAAGGACTTAGTCCCAGGGAAGTCCGCTCGCCGCTGACCAGCACTGACTTTAATGGCAGGAGCTGAAGAAGCAGCAGTAACTCTCTGTACAGAGTGAGAGCGAGCAAGACACTGGGAGCGACGTCCCTGCTGAGCAGACTCCACTGCGGCTGGAGGAGAATGGGAGACCGCAGCAGAGACGGATAGAGATTCTCCCTGTGCAGCAGAGGAAACTCGACTCCTAACATTACCCCCCCTCCTAGGGCCCCCCCCTCCTTGGGCTTCGCTACGCTCGAAGGCAGCAATGAGCTGTGGGGCCCGAATGTTTTCAGCAGGCTCCCAAGACCTGTCCTCTGGACCATAACCCTTCCAATCCACCAAATAAAACTTTTTGCCGCGTACCACCTTGCACCCCAAAATAGCGTTCACCTCGTAATCGTCCGTAGACGAACCCGATGTCCCGGCAGATGACTCGGAAAACCGGGACATGTATACGGGTTTCAAGAGGGACACATGAAAGGTGTCGGTGATACCCAAGCGTGGAGGAAGAGCCAGGCGGTAGACCACAGGATTAACCTGTTCGAGAACCTTGAAGGGACCCAAGTAGCGAGGAGCAAACTTAGTGGACTCAACTTGCAGCCTGATGTTACGGGCGGAGAGCCACACCAAGTCGCCAGGGGCAAAAGTCGGAGCGGGGCGCCGATGAACATCGGCGGAGGACCTCATTCTCTTCTTGGAGGCCCGAATGGCATCCTGCATGCGATCCCAAATGTCCCGTGCCTCCACAGCCCAGTCTGCCACCCTGGGATCAGCGGAAGACACAGGCATGGGCACAGGAACACGCGGATGCTGGCCGTAATTTAAGAGGAATGGAGTCTGACCGGTGGAGTCGGCTACGGCATTGTTAAGTGCAAACTCTGCCCACGGTAGCAAGGATGCCCAGTCATCCTGTCTGGCAGAAACAAAATGTCGCAGATATGTGACCAAGGTCTAGTTGGCCCTTTCTACCAACCCATTCGTCTCGGGATGATATGCCAAAGAGAGATTTAACTCAATACTGAGTAGACAACATAGCTCCCTCCAGAATCGAGACGCAAACTGGGGACCCCGGTCACTAACAATTTTGTCTGGCATACCGTGTAAGCGAAAGATATGCTTGATAAACAAGACAGCCAACGCCCGTGCAGATGGTAGCCGTGGAAGAGGCACCAAATGCACCATTTTGGAAAAATGATCGGTGATCACCCAGATAATGGTGCAGTTACGAGACTTGGGTAAGCCAACCACAAAGTCCATCCCGACCATCTCCCAGGGCCTGTCAGCCACAGGCAGAGGATATAGCAAACCAGCTGGCCGTTGCCGAGGAGTCTTGTTCCTGGCGCAAGAGACACACGCCCGAACGTACTCCGCGACATCACGAGCCATATGCGGCCACCAGTATGTCCTCGCCAGTAACTCTGATGTCCTTTTAGTACCAAAATGTCCACCCACCCTGGACGAGTGCGCCCAAGAGAGAACCTCCGGTCGCAAACTAGATGGAACAAAAGTCTTGCCCGGGGGCACAGACTCCAGCGAAACCGGGGCCACGGTTCTCAAACTCTCGGTGGGGACAATAAGCCGAGGCTCCTCCTCCCCCTCCGCAGATGACACAACGGAGCGAGAGAGAGCGTCGGCCCGAATGTTCTTCTCCCCAGAAAGGAAATGGAGGGTGAAATGAAACCGGGAGAAGAGCAAGGACCATCTGGCCTGGCGAGAATTCAACCGCTGAGCTGTCTGCAGATACACCAAATTTTTGTGATCTGTGAAGACTTGGAAGGGAAAACGTGCTCCCTCCAAGAGATGTCTCCACTCTGAGAAAGCCAACTTCATGGCTAGCAACTCCCTGTCCCCGATGGAATAATTCCTCTCTGCTGGTGCGAAGGTCTTGGAGAAAAAGAAGCAAGGATGCTTCCGACCTTGAGCATCCTTTTGGAAGAGGACTGCTCCAGCACCAACAGAAGAGGCATCCACCTCCATGATAAATGGCTTATCAACATCGGGGCGATAAAGAATGGGAGCGCTAGCGAAGTGTGACTTTATAGAGATAAAAGCCTTGGAGACCTCCTCAGACCACAATTTGGGATTCGCCCCCTTCTTGGTGAGGGCAACCAAGGGAGCTACCAAAGTTGAGAAATGCGGGATGAACTGGCGATAATAATTGATGAACCCCATAAAGCGCTGCACCGCTTTAAGAGAATGGGGTTCCTGCCAGTCCATCACAGCCTGTAGTTTGGCAGGATCCATAGCCAATCCCTGGGCTGAGATGATGTAGCCTAGGAAAGGTAAGGACTCCTGCTCAAACATACACTTCTCCAACTTGGCATAGAGGGAGTTTGCCCGTAGGAGGTCGAAGACTTTGCAAACATCTCTCCGGTGGGAGTCAATATCTGGAGAGTAGATGAGAATATCATCCAGATAGACTACGACCAAGGTGGAAAGCATATCCCGGAAGATATCGTTCACAAAGTCTTGGAAAACGGCTGGGGCATTACAGAGCCCAAAGGGCATCACCAGATATTCATAGTGCCCATCCCTGGTGTTAAAAGCCGTCTTCCATTCGTCCCCCTCACGGATGCGAATCAGGTTGTAAGCACCCCACAGATCTAATTTAGTAAATACCCTTGCTCCCCGAAGCCTATCAAACAGTTCAGATATCAAAGGCAAAGGGTATTTATTCTTAACGGTGATGGCGTTAAGACCCCTGTAGTCTATGCATGGACGCAATTCCCCACTCTTCTTCTGCACGAAGAAGAACCCTGCCCCAGCAGGTGACACTGACTTCCTGATGAACCCTCTTGCCAGATTTTCCTGGATGTACTGTGACATTGCCTCCGTCTCCGGGAGAGATAGCGGATAGACTCGACCCCGGGGAGGCTCAGCACCAGGCAAGAGGTCAATAGGACAGTCATAGGGGCGATGGGGCGGAAGGGTCTCCGACGCCTTTTTGGAGAATACGTCTGCATACGACCAATATTGCTTGGGGAGAGAGGAAAGATCTGCGGGTACCTCAGTTGTAGCTACCTGAACGCACTCCCTCTGACACCTACCCCCACAAGATTCACCCCATCCCAGAATTCTGCCTGAGGACCACTCGATATGAGGAGAGTGGTACCGTAGCCAAGGTATTCCCAACAGGACTTCATCAATTCCCTCTGGAATGACGAGCAGAGAAATAATCTCCTGATGAGATGGCGACATGGACAGAGTAAAAGGGATGGTCTGGTGAGTTATCTGTGAGGGCAGAGACGACCCATTCACCACTCGTACCGTTACAGGTTGAGCTAGCATAACCAGAGGTATTGCGTGGCGTTGGGCGAAGGCAGAAGACATAAAATTGCCCTCCGCCCCAGAATCCACGCAGAGCTCTACCGAGTGGGAGAATGAGCCTAAAGTAATTGTCCCCTTAAAGGACAATTTAGAGGCAAACGTCGCCGTGTCTAGTGTACCTCCACCTACGACCACTAGACGCTGACGTTTCCTCGACCGCTGAGGACATCTGGTGGCTAAATGTCCAGACTGCTGGCAAACATGACAGACCCTGAGTGCACAAGCGGTCCGGGACTTAGGTCCCGCTTGTGACACTTCCCTGGCCTCATGTGACTCAGGAACCAGGACCGGAGATTCCAGAGGTTTGGCGAAAGTAGGAGCCAGCCGAAACCTCTGCCTACGCTGGGCTCGCTCTAACCTCCGCTCGTTAAAACGGAGGTCAATTCGAGTGGAGACTGTTATTAACTCCTCCAGTGTGGCAGGAATCTCCCTAGTGGCCAGAGCGTCCTTTACATGGTCAGCCAAGCCCCTCCAAAATATGGGGATAAGAGCATTATCCGACCATTCCAGCTCAGATGCTAAAGTGCGGAATTGGACGGCAAAATGACTGACCAAGGACTCACCCTGAGTTAATGCCAGCAGTTGGAGCGCAGTGTCATGGGTGACTTGAGGTCCTAAAAAGACCTGTTTTAAAGTGCTCAAAAACAGAGGAGCACTCTGCACCACATGATCGCCACGCTCCCACAGCGGCGTAGCCCATTCCAACGCCCTGTCCGACAATAGAGACACAATGAATCCCACCTTAGCCCGCTCTGTGGGGAAACGTGCAGCCAGAAGCTCGAGATGAATAGAGCACTGACTCACGAATCCCCTACAAAATTTGCTATTACCAGAAAATTTTTCTGGCAGCGGGAGGCGAGAAAATGTTGGAACAGGGGTGGCAATGGACAAAGTTGCTGCAGCCACGCTGGCAGCCTGTACAGCAACTGCGGTAACATCCACAGCTGGGTTTGCGCTCTCGAGAGCCGCCAACCTACCCTCCAGCTGCTGTATATACCACAGGGATTGCTGTTTGTCCGTCATCACTAGCCAGACCCTGGCGCTAGTGTAATGTTAGGGCTAGCGGAACGCACCAAATAATAAGAGTGATAGTGTACGGTGCGTTCGTAGCCCGGGGTCCACCGTGCAGAGATGGAACCTGCTGCTGAGTAATGACGGACTATATGGCGGTACTCATAAGTATACTCGCGTGGGTTAAACTTCACCCAACGTGAAGGAAGCGATCCTGTTGCGTCACAGGATCGCGGTACCGCACATAGAAGGCGAGCAAGCAGTCAGCGAACTTAACCCCAACTAGGATTGAAGTCCGATTAGACCACTTGCTGGCACAACACCGCAACAGGGTGTGTTAGGCAACTCTTATAATTAGAGCACCGAAGTGCGAACTGTGCCGTGCTGGCAGGCACCACTAAGCACCCAGACGTGGGTCAGGAAGCGCACTACTGGCGCGTGGCGCCGCACTGGCGGTCACAGCAATAGACGCTGATACGTGTGTGACACGTTGAGTGATTTGTCGGGCGCTAGATAGCAGCCATACTCCATACGCGAACAGTCATACAATAGGGTAGGGGTATTTAATGAACGACTTGCACTCACAACAAACACACGTATTCAATTGTACACTAGCGCATGGCCGTGCGGTCATGCGCAGTTTATATAATTGCAGGACAGGAAGTGGCCACAGAAACTTTGCCCTTCCAGGGCCTGCCAAGAGGACCAATGGAATGCGCTGCAGAGCCAGAGCACATGGCCCTCGATCTCCAACGGGAGATCTTGCTCTGGGCATGCTCAGTGTGCGCAAACAAGGACTTAGTCCCAGGGAAGTCCGCTCGCCGCTGACCAGCACTGACTTTAATGGCAGGAGCTGAAGAAGCAGCAATAACACTCTGTACAGAGTGAGAGCGAGCAAGACACTGGGAGCGACGTCCCTGCTGAGCAGACTCCACTGTGGCTGGAGGAGAATGGGAGACCGCAGCGGTGACAGATCGAGATTCCCCCTGTGCAGCAGAGGAAACTCGACTCCTAACAGATGTAGGCCTGTATTAGGCCTTTGTTACAGTGTTGCAAATATACTGTGCCATCTACAAAATTAGGCCCTGTACTGTCAGCACTTGGTATTTAAATGGAAGTATCCAAAGAGTTGTTCTGTTCTACCATACATACCACATTTGTGACCACATGAATTATTTTGTAAAACATTGTCTCCCTCTTGTGGACCACTGACTTTTAAATGTGTTGTATTATATGTATTTTTTTTTAAAAAAAGGAAAAATGGTGCCTATGCTGATGTAGAATATGCTTGTCTTGTCCATCTACACCTGTTTGGTCAAAAGCATTAGAATACTCAATCAGGTGCGCTGCCTGCAGTAGATAGAATCTGGGCACGGAACCTTCACGTGCAGTCACAATGGGCTCCGGAACTCTCATGTGTCACAATGGGCCGGAACTCTCACGTCTCACAATGGGATCCGGAACTCTCACATGTCACAATGGGCTCTTGGCCTATATCAGGCAGTGTAAAATGGCGCTGTCTTCAGTCTGCTGCTGGAGCAGCAGCAGACCACATGGTAGGGGGGGGGGTCTGTGCCCAGCTTCAGGAGAGCCAGGAAGACAACTGCTCGCCTGTCTGTTTTTTGAATTTCCCTCTCTTTCTAGCAGTCAATTGCACACTTTAGAGCAAAAGGGGGATGGAGGGTGTGTTAAAATAGGTGGAGATATGCAGATTCAAAACACGTTGTGCACAGCTTGAACGCACACACACAGCAGAACTGTCATTGCGAATGCACCCAGAGTTCCTAGAAATGTCTTCCCCATGGCAATCTTTTGCTCTGTCTCCACAATAGGTGTCGATTTTTGGCCTTGGTGGGGCCGAAGTGCCGCCGATCAAGATCAAGTGTAGTATGCCTGGCCTTGCTTTCACCTATGTATGTCAAGCATTGTATTGCATTCAATATGCAATTAATTAATCAGTCAGTCAGTCAGTCAATCAATTTGTCTTTACTGGTTGCAACTGTTGTGTTAAGATGTAGGCCTGTATTAGGCCTTTGTTACAGTGTTGCAAATATAATGTGCCATCTACAAAATTAGGCCCCGTACTGTCAGCACTTGGTATTTAAATGGAAGTATCCAAAGAGTTGTTCTGTTCTACCATACATACCACATTTGTGACCACATGAATTATTTTGTAAAACATTGTCTCCCTCTTGTGGACCACTGACTTTTAAATGTGTTGTAATATATGTATTTTTTTTTTAAAGAAGGAAAAATGGTGCCTATGCTGATGTAGAATATGCTTGTCTTGTCCATCTACACCTGTTTGAGTATTCTAATGCTTTTGACCAATCAGGTGCGCTGCCTGCAGTAGATAGAATCTGGGCACGGAACCTTCACGTGCAGTCACAATGGGCTCCGGAACTCTCATGTGTCACAATGGGCCGGAACTCTCACGTCTCACAATGGGATCCGGAACTCTCACATGTCACAATGGGCTCTTGGTCTATATCAGGCAGTGTAAAATGGCGCTGTCTTCAGTCTGCTGCTGGAGCAGCAGCAGACCACATGGTAGGGGGGGGGGGTCTGTGCCCAGCTTCAGGAGAGCCAGGAAGACAACTGCTCGCCTGTCTGTTTTTTGAATTTCCCTCTCTTTCTAGCAGTCAATTGCACACTTTAGAGCAAAAGGGGGATGGAGGGTGTGTTAAAATAGGTGGCGATATGCAGATTCAAAACACGTTGTGCACAGCTTGAACGCACACACACAGCAGAACTGTCATTGCGAATGCACCCAGAGTTAATAGAAATGTCTTCCCCATGGCAATCTTTTGCTCTGTCTCCACAATAGGTGTCGGTTTTTGGCCTTGGTGGGGCCAAAGTGCCGCCGATCAAGATCAAGTGTAGTATGCCTGGCCTTGCTTTCACCTATGTATGTCAAGCATTGTATTGCATTCAATATGCAATTAATTAATCAGTCAGTTAGTCAGTCAATCAATCAATTTGTCTTTACTGGTTGCAACAGGTGTGTTAAGATGTAGGCCTGTATTAGGCCTTTGTTACAGTGTTGCAAATATACTGTGCCATCTACAAAATTAGGCCCCGTACTGTCAGCACTTGGTATTTAAATGGAAGTATCCAAAGAGTTGTTCTGTTCTACCATACATACCACATTTGTGACCACATGAATTATTTTGTAAAACATTGTCTCCCTCTTGTGGACCACTGACTTTTAAATGTGTTGTATTATATGTATTTTTTTTTTAAAAAAAGGAAAAATGGTGCCTATGCTGATGTAGAATATGCTTGTCTTGTCCATCTACACCTGTTTGAGTATTCTAATGCTTTTGACCAATCAGGTGCGCTGCCTGCAGTAGATAGAATCTGGGCACAGAACCTTCACGTGCAGTCACAATGGGCTCCGGAACTCTAATGTGTCACAATGGGCCGGAACTCTCACGTCTCACAATGGGATCCGGAACTCCCACATGTCACAATGGGCTCTTGGCCTATATCAGGCAGTGTAAAATGGCGCTGTCTTCAGTCTGCTGCTGGAGCAGCAGCAGACCACATGGTAGGGGGGGGTCTGTGCCCAGCTTCAGGAGAGCCAGGAAGACAACTGCTCGCCTGTCTGTTTTTTGAATTTCCCTCTCTTTCTAGCAGTCAATTGCACACTTTAGAGCAAAAGGGGGATGGAGGGTGTGTTAAAATAGGTGGAGATATGCAGATTCAAAACACGTTGTGCACAGCTTGAACGCACACACACAGCAGGACTGTCATTGCGAATGCACCCAGAGTTCCTAGAAATGTCTTCCCCATGGCAATCTTTTGCTCTGTCTCCACAATAGGTGTCGGTTTTTGGCCTTGGTGGGGCCGAAGTGCCGCCGATCAAGATCAAGTGTAGTATGCCTGGCCTTGCTTTCACCTATGTATGTCAAGCATTGTATTGCATTCAATATGCAATTAATTAATCAGTCAGTTAGTCAGTCAATCAATCAATTTGTCTTTACTGGTTGCAACAGGTGTGTTAAGATGTAGGCCTGTATTAGGCCTTTGTTACAGTGTTGCAAATATACTGTGCCATCTACAAAATTAGGCCCCGTACTGTCAGCACTTGGTATTTAAATGGAAGTATCCAAAGAGTTGTTCTGTTCTACCATACATACCACATTTGTGACCACATGAATTATTTTGTAAAACATTGTCTCCCTCTTGTGGACCTGTAAGAGGGTGAACTGTAGTCCCACTGAGAGGACACTAGGACCCTGTGGTTTTTGCCTATTGCAGAAGAGAACAGACCGTGCAAAACTCCCAGAGACAGTGTGTGCTGCTGGGTGGGGTCTGGTGTCTCGGGTGTAAAGTGAAACTAGGAAGTGAGAGCTGAGAGAGAAAAAGGCGGGAAGCAAAGGCAGAAGCTGCTGTGATATCTTAAAGAGAGACTGTGTGTGGATTTACTGCAAGTGTTTTTGGAGGAAAAGAAGCTTTTGAGAGACTTTTTGTTGCTAACGTTCCCCTGGAGAAGAACTAACCTTTTGTTTAACTCTGTGAGAGACTTCTAACGTTTCCTGGAGAGGAGTTAACCCTTTATTTAACAAAAGACTGAGACTTTACTAAGAACCCAGTACGTATTTGGAAGTCTGTGGATTCCCTGTGCATTGAGTGGAGAACCAAGTCTGGACAGACTGCTGATACAGAGACGGACGGATTGTCGTGGAAGCATTCCTAGGAGCTACAGAAGCAGAGACAACATCGTGAGACCACTAACTAAGTCCCCGGCGTTTGGGCTCGGCATCGGCCGACAAGACAAGAGGAGTTTGCTGTAACTTATTGGCGCTGAAGATATGAAATGGCTGCAGCCTGTGCGGATTCCTGCCTGAGAGGAAATCCATCTCAGGATACGGTACCATAGTTATAGATACCCGGGTATCTCTGCTCAGAGTGTTAGATTGTTACTTTAGAGGTGTATCTTATATTAGAGTTGTGTAAGTTATACTCAGTGTGCCATTCCAGGGGCTCCCTTAATAACACTACATTCAATTTACACTTGTTCCTGTTTTTAGTTGCCTGTTAGGTAAATTTCTTACTAGTCTGTTGTAGTACACAGTTCTCAGGAGACCTTTGAGTGGCACAGTGATTTCAGCTGCTGCTGAATTAGTGTATCTTTGGGGTGCATCTGCCTTAATATTCTCCATATTACCTTGATTAATTTGCCTTTGAGTAAATACCGTTGGAGATTTCTGCCTTGGTCTTGGTTTGTGACTCACTGGATCTTATTCGGACCTCTGGTCATTACATTTTTGGCGTAGTCGGCAGGATCCAGTGTTTGTCATGGACGAGGGCGAGGGTGGAAATGACCCCGCTGTATCCGCATCCTCCTCGGGGGTTGGGGTTCCCCTGGCAGCCGCGGCGACTTCGGGAGGGTATGTGCCTGTAGGAGCTTTACTTCAGCACATGCCGAAATACGATGGGCGCAATATGGCGTTGCAAGATTGGGCTGAGAGAATCCGGAGTATTCTGCGCATGTGTAATTTGACCCCCGCGTTATGCGCTGAGCTGGCATTAAATGCACTGGAGGGTGATATTAGGCGTATGGTGATGGTGCGCCCAGAATCAGAGAGGGATACATTAGAAAAGATTTTGGAACTGTTAGAGGGGAGTTTGGGGGGCCGAGCGCGCGTGGCCCAGCTTCGGTCCCTATTCTTTAATCGTCCCCAGAGAGAGTGTGAGTCCCTGATGCAGTACTCTAATATTTTGCAAGAGATGTTGAATGAGATGCAGCGACTAGACCCGGGGGCCATGGGGGCATTCCGGGAGGTAGACCGCTTGCTCCGGGACCAATTCATCACCGGTGTAGCCAATAGACTTCTCCGGGACAAACTGTTGGAAATGGCCCGGGTTGCACCAGAGTTATCTTTCTGGCAGATTTACCGAGCTGCAGTGGAAAGGGAAGAGAAATCGGCCTATGTTCCCGAGGGGTCAGTGAACAGTGCCCAGCTGGAGGAAGGTGGTTCATCAGGGTCGGGGGGAGAGGGGCTGGTAAGCGTGGTACAAGCTCTGCGTGCTGAGGTGAAGGAGTTGAAGCTGAAATTGTCTCAACTGACAGTTGATCCCGCCTCTACCCCCTCGCGGGAACCTCCTGCCTCACCCCCTGGAACGGTGACCCCGCAAATGGCCAGGTCGTCCTATCAGAATGAGTCAAGCCCTCGCCCACGAGGAACAATCACCTGCTGGAAGTGTGGCCGCCAGGGACACATCTCGCGTTACTGCCGGGCGCTTACAGCCCCAGAAACCCCGTCGCCGGCTTTAAACTTCCGGCCGCTGCCATGAGAGGGCAAGCAGCAGCGGCCCCACCCACACAAAGCCCTCGACGGAATGAACAAGATTTGTTTGCATGTAGTCCAGTGATAGAAGCAGAGTTTGAAGGGCGGAAGATGAGGTGCTTGGTTGACACGGGATCCGAATGTACTATAATGCCTCTAGAAGTATATGAGAGATACTTCAGTCGACTAGTGATTCCAGAGGATGGCCGAGTGATACGACTGACCGCCGCAAATAATGGTCAATTGTCAGTCAAAGGGATCGTGTGGATGCAACTAAAAATGTTTGGTCAAGAGCTGGGGCAGAAAGAGGTAGTACTGGTGGATCACCCCCCTAGAAGAGGGATGGAAGTGAAGCTCGGAATGAACGTGCTGCGAGATTTGAATCACCAGATGTATGCCAGTGAAGGACCCCGATACTGGGCCCGTGCGACAAGACACCGACCCACACAGAGAATTCTACACCGTCTAGTGCTGAGTTGCGACTTGCTGAAAAGTGCGGTCCCAGGTGGCCGGGTGGGCCGGGTCCGAGTGACTTCGAGGGCCCCGATCCTGCTGGGACCCAGACAAGAGGAACTCTTAATGCTGCCTGTGGGAGCTGCACAGAGATTGAATGGGCTTGAAGTGCTACTTGAGCCCGCCCGAGAGGGTTCCTCATTTGCCAAGGTACATGTGGCCCGTTCTTTGGCGATTGTGAAGAATGGACGAGTACCGGTCCGATGCATCAATGTTTTAGATGAAGCTGTTGCAATTCCCGCTGGGACCATACTGGCTGAACTGTTCGTACCGGCAGAGAAGGTGCCGGAAAATGCAGGGTTCGAATTGCGACCAGACCAACAGTCATCCTGGACATTCGCGGTCGAGGTAGGCCGGACTGAACCTCCTACGGAGGAATGGAATGTTCATGTGATCATGGAGCAGATGGGAGTGGATCGGGAGAAGCTGACCCCCGTGCAGTTGGAGCAGTTGGAGAGAGTTTTGTGGGAACATCAAGAGACCTTTTCCCGACATGGAGAGGACTTCGGGTGTACCCAGACGATTGAGCATGAGATTCCAACGGGGGATACTCCACCCATTAGAGAAAGATATCGCCAAATTCCTCCGGCGCTCTATCAAGAGGTGAAGAGCATGGTGGCCAGTATGCTGGACAACCAAGTGATCCGAGAGAGCCGGAGTCCCTGGGCGGCCCCTGTAGTCTTGGTCCGCAAGAAGGATGGGACACTCCGATTTTGTGTGGACTATCGGAAATTGAATGCCCACACCGTACGGGACGCATATCCTTTACCCCGTATTGAAGAATCCCTGTCGGCCCTGGGTCGGGCCAAGTATTTCTCAACGTTGGATTTGGCAAGCGGGTACTGGCAGGTCCCAATGGCTGAAAAAGATCGGGCCAAGACGGCTTTTGTATTGCCAATGGGGCTCTTTGAGTTCAACCGGATGCCCTTTGGCCTCGCTACCGCCCCGGGAACCTTCCAACGCCTGATGGAACATTGCTTGGGCGATCTAAATTTTGAATCAGTCCTGATATATTTGGATGACATTGTGGTGTTCGGAACCTCATTTGAAGATCATCTGGAGAAGCTGCGTCAAGTTCTCCGGCGGCTCAAGAGCTACGGCCTGAAAATAAAGCCAAAAAAATGTCAGCTGTTACGAAACCAGATTGAATATTTGGGGCATCTGGTGACGGGGTACTACCTTTAGCCAGTAAGATTAAGGCGGTACAAGAGTGGCCACCTCCTTGTGACCTGCGAGAAGTGCGGGCCTTCCTGGGCCTAGCAGGATACTATCGGCGGTTTGTGCCTAAATTCTCACAAGTGGTGAGTCCCTTGAATTAACTTTTGAGAGGGACAGCGCTGGGTCCTCGAAATCGCCCCATTCCATGGGGGCCCCTACAGAAAAAGGCATTTGATGGAGTGAAAACCGCCCTAACGAGTGCCCCATTGCTGGCCTACGCCCGGTTTGACACCCCTTTTTTGTTGTATACCGATGGTAGTCTTCATGGGTTGGGGGCAGTACTAGCACAGGTGCAGGACGGCCGAGAGCGAGTGATTTCTTATGGCAGCAGATCTTTAAGAGACTCCGAGCGAAATCCGGCTAACTACAGCTCATTCCGGCTGGAATTGCTGGCCCTGGTGTGGGCAATGACAGAACGCTTCGCCGAGTATCTAACAGGAGCTGAGGTGCTAGTCATGACAGATAACAACCCGCTAGCTCACTTAGAGAATGCAAAACTGGGGGCGTTGGAGCAGCGGTGGGTCGCCAGACTGGCCAAGTTCAATTACCGCATTAAATTTCGCTCTGGTCGAGAGAACGGCAATGCAGATGCATTGTCAAGAGTGCCCCTTGGGTCATCCGGGGAAGATGTTGATGAACAACTTGAGGATACTGAAACTCCAGCTTTGGGGCAAATACCTATCTTCCAAAGTGTGGTACACTCAAGTGGGGTGGCCACCGGGATGCCCTGTGTCCTGGGTAAAACACCCTCAGATTGGACAAGAGTCCAGGATGAGTGTCCGGACGTTGCACTTGTGCGCCGTTGGGTACAAAACAAGGCCTGGCCCAGTGCAGAGGACAAGGCTCAGTTGTCCATGGAAGGAATGAAACTCCTTCGACAATGGGATAAATTGTGTGTGGAACAAGGTCTTTTGTATCGTAAGGTGTACCTGCCATCGGAGCTGCAGCATCGGTACCAACTGATAATTCCTGTGGGGATGGGGCCGGTGGTCGCTCGTGAGGCGCATGAGAAGGGGGCCCATTTTGGAAGTGAAAAGACACTTCAGTGGTTGCAGCGAGTCCTCTACTGCCCTGAGTTGGGAGGGATGGTGGCCGACGCGTGTCGGCAGTGCCGAATTTGTGGGCTCAACAAAAGCCCTGAGCAGCGGGCTCCCACACAGTCTATTAAGACTTCAGCTCCACTGGAACTACTCATGATTGACTACGTGTTGATAGGGTACTCTACATCAGGGTACTCCTACTGCCTGGTGATGACAGATCACTTTACCAAGTATGCTGTAGCGGTGCCGACAAGAGATCAGACGGCCAAGTCGGCGGCTGAGGCAGTGTGCCGACATTTCTTCCAAGTGTTCGGGTGTCCGCAGAGAATACATTCAGATCAAGGGGCCTGCTTTCAGGGAACGCTGATGAAAGAGTTGCACCAGCTCTATGGTATCGAGCAGTCGAGAACAACGCCTTACCACCCTCAGGGTAACGGGGCGTGTGAGCGTTTTAATCGGACCCTGTTGCAAATGTTGAGGTCCTTAGAGAGTCAGCAACAGACATGCTGGCCTGAATATCTCCCCGAATTGATGTGGGCTTACAATAACAGGGTGCACAGTACTACTGGTTACTCACCACACATGTTGATGTTTGGTAGACCTGGCCGAGACATTGAGGATTTGAGCATGCCAGATCCCTCCTCCGCCCCCCTTCGGACTGCATCCGAGTGGGTACGAGAGCATCGGCGGCGGTTGAGGGTGGTGCATCAGGTGGTGGGTGACCGCCTTCGCCAGGTGGTCCATAAGGACACGCGACCTGTACAAACAGAGCTGTTCTCTCCGGGAGACAGAGTGTTGGTGAGGACAAAACGACGGTCAGGAAAGCTGAGTGACCGATGGGAGGCGATACCGTATCTGATAAAAAAACAGGTGAACCCTGAGATTCCAGTGTACGAGGTCGAACCGGTGGGGACAGGGGGGCCAACCCGTAATTTGCATCGTAACATGTTACAGCGGTGCTGGTTTGAAGATTCGGCGCCTACCCCCCTAGAGCCAGAGGCCATGTTTCAAGGGGCGGAAGCTCTGAATGATCTTGAGTTTGATGGTGTGCTTACTCCTGCGCCTGCTTATTTGCCCCCTGTGACCGATCTGGCCTCGGGTGATGAGAATGTTGGGGATATGGAGGATGTTGTTGAGGAGAGTGCATCAGGTCAACTGCTTGGTCCTGACGCTGTATCACAGGACATCGAGCCGCAGGAGGAGACAACTCCACTTACGCCCACTAACACGACCATGGAAGAGACTCTAGCTCCCTCTAAGGTCGCACCTGTTGATGTAGGACTCAGGAGAACTACACGATCTACGGCAGGAATACCGCCTCAGCGATATGCTCAAGATGAATTTGAGTGGGAAGGTATGTCGAGGACGCCAACCTCTAGTGGGGTGGCATGTAAGAGGGTGAACTGTAGTCCCACTGAGAGGACACTAGGACCCTGTGGTTTTTGCCTATTGCAGAAGAGAACAGACCGTGCAAAACTCCCAGAGACAGTGTGTGCTGCTGGGTGGGGTCTGGTGTCTCGGGTGTAAAGTGAAACTAGGAAGTGAGAGCTGAGAGAGAAAAAGGCGGGAAGCAAAGGCAGAAGCTGCTGTGATATCTTAAAGAGAGACTGTGTGTGGATTTACTGCAAGTGTTTTTGGAGGAAAAGAAGCTTTTGAGAGACTTTTTGTTGCTAACGTTCCCCTGGAGAAGAACTAACCTTTTGTTTAACTCTGTGAGAGACTTGTGAGGCTAACGTTTCCTGGAGAGGAGTTAACCCTTTATTTAACAAAAGACTGAGACTTTACTAAGAACCCAGTACGTATTTGGAAGTCTGTGGATTCCCTGTGCATTGAGTGGAGAACCAAGTCTGGACAGACTGCTGATACAGAGACGGACGGATTGTCGTGGAAGCATTCCTAGGAGCTACAGAAGCAGAGACAACATCGTGAGACCACTAACTAAGTCCCCGGCGTTTGGGCTCGGCATCGGCCGACAAGACAAGAGGAGTTTGCTGTAACTTATTGGCGCTGAAGATATGAAATGGCTGCAGCCTGTGCGGATTCCTGCCTGAGAGGAAATCCATCTCAGGATACGGTACCATAGTTATAGATACCCGGGTATCTCTGCTCAGAGTGTTAGATTGTTACTTTAGAGGTGTATCTTATATTAGAGTTGTGTAAGTTATACTCAGTGTGCCATTCCAGGGGCTCCCTTAATAACACTACATTCAATTTACACTTGTTCCTGTTTTTAGTTGCCTGTTAGGTAAATTTCTTACTAGTCTGTTGTAGTACACAGTTCTCAGGAGACCTTTGAGTGGCACAGTGATTTCAGCTGCTGCTGAATTAGTGTATCTTTGGGGTGCATCTGCCTTAATATTCTCCATATTACCTTGATTAATTTGCCTTTGAGTAAATACCGTTGGAGATTTCTGCCTTGGTCTTGGTTTGTGACTCACTGGATCTTATTCGGACCTCTGGTCATTACAGACCACTGACTTTTAAATGTGTTGTATTATATGTATTTTTTTTTTTTAAAAGGAAAAATGGTGCCTATGCTGATGTAGAATATGCTTGTCTTGTCCATCTACACCTGTTTGAGTATTCTAATGCTTTTGACCAATCAGGTGCGCTGCCTGCAGTAGATAGAATCTGGGCACGGAACCTTCACGTGCAGTCACAATGGGCTCCGGAACTCTCATGTGTCACAATGGGCCGGAACTCTCACGTCTCACAATGGGATCCGGAACTCTCACATGTCACAATGGGCTCTTGGCCTATATCAGGCAGTGTAAAATGGCGCTGTCTTCAGTCTGCTGCTGGAGCAGCAGCAGACCACATGGTAGGGGGGGGGTCTGTGCCCAGCTTCAGGAGAGCCAGGAAGACAACTGCTCGCCTGTCTGTTTTTTGAATTTCCCTCTCTTTCTAGCAGTCAATTGCACACTTTAGAGCAAAAGGGGGATGGAGGGTGTGTTAAAATAGGTGGAGATATGCAGATTCAAAACACGTTGTGCACAGCTTGAACGCACACACACAGCAGAACTGTCATTGCGAATGCACCCAGAGTTCCTAGAAATGTCTTCCCCATGGCAATCTTTTGCTCTGTCTCCACAATAGGTGTTGATTTTTGGCCTTGGTGGGGCCGAAGTGCCGCCGATCAAGATCAAGTGTAGTATGCCTGGCCTTGCTTTCACCTATGTATGTCAAGCATTGTATTGCATTCAATATGCAATTAATTAATCAGTCAGTCAGTCAGTCAATCAATCAATTTGTCTTTACTGGTTGCAACAGGTGTGTTAAGATGTAGGCCTGTATTAGGCCTTTGTTACAGTGTTGCAAATATACTGTGCCATCTACAAAATTAGGCACCGTACTGTCAGCACTTGGTATTTAAATGGAAGTATCCAAAGAGTTGTTCTGTTCTACCATACATACCACATTTGTGACCACATGAATTATTTTGTAAAACATTGTCTCCCTCTTGTGGACCACTGACTTTTAAATGTGTTGTATTATATGTATTTTTTTTTTAAAAAAAAAGGAAAAATGGTGCCTATGCTGATGTAGAATATGCTTGTCTTGTCCATCTACACCTGTTTGAGTATTCTAATGCTTTTGACCAATCAGGAGCGCTGCCTGCAGTAGATAGAATCTGGGCACGGAACCTTCACGTGCAGTCACAATGGGCTCCGGAACTCTAATGTGTCACAATGGGCCGGAACTCTCACGTCTCACAATGGGATCCGGAACTCTCACATGTCACAATGGGCTCTTGGCCTATATCAGGCAGTGCAAAATGGCGCTGTCTTCAGTCTGCTGCTGGAGCAGCAGCAGACCACATGGTAGGGGGGGGTCTGTGCCCAGCTTCAGGAGAGCCAGGAAGACAACTGCTCGCCTGTCTGTTTTTTGAATTTCCCTCTCTTTCTAGCAGTCAATTGCACACTTTAGAGCAAAAGGGGGATGGAGGGTGTGTTAAAATAGGTGGCGATATGCAGATTCAAAACACGTTGTGCACAGCTTGAACGCACACACACAGCAGAACTGTCATTGCGAATGCACCCAGAGTTCCTAGAAATGTCTTCCCCATGGCAATCTTTTGCTCTGTCTCCACAATAGGTGTCGGTTTTTGGCCTTGGTGGGGCCGAAGTGCCGCCGATCAAGATCAAGTGTAGTATGCCTGGCCTTGCTTTCACCTATGTATGTCAAGCATTGTATTGCATTCAATATGCAATTAATTAATCAGTCAGTTAGTCAGTCAATCAATCAATTTGTCTTTACTGGTTGCAACAGGTGTGTTAAGATGTAGGCCTGTATTAGGCCTTTGTTACAGTGTTGCAAATATACTGTGCCATCTACAAAATTAGGCCCCGTACTGTCAGCACTTGGTATTTAAATGGAAGTATCCAAAGAGTTGTTCTGTTCTACCATACATACCACATTTGTGACCACATGAATTATTTTGTAAAACATTGTCTCCCTCTTGTGGACCACTGACTTTTAAATGTGTTGTATTATATGTATATTTTTTTTAAAAGAAGGAAAAATGGTGCCTATGCTGATGTAGAATATGCTTGTCTTGTCCATCTACACCTGTTTGAGTATTCTAATGCTTTTGACCAATCAGGTGCGCTGCCTGCAGTAGATAGAATCTGGGCACAGAACCTTCACGTGCAGTCACAATGGGCTCCGGAACTCTAATGTGTCACAATGGGCCGGAACTCTCACGTCTCACAATGGGATCCGGAACTCCCACATGTCACAATGGGCTCTTGGCCTATATCAGGCAGTGTAAAATGGCGCTGTCTTCAGTCTGCTGCTGGAGCAGCAGCAGACCACATGGTAGGGGGGGTCAGTGCCCAGCTTCAGGAGAGCCAGGAAGACAACTGCTCGCCTGTCTGTTTTTTGAATTTCCCTCTCTTTCTAGCAGTCAATTGCACACTTTAGAGCAAAAGGGGGATGGAGGGTGTGTTAAAATAGGTGGAGATATGCAGATTCAAAACACGTTGTGCACAGCTTGAACGCACACACACAGCAGAACCGTCATTGCGAATGCACCCAGAGTTCCTAGAAATGTCTTCCCCATGGCAATCTTTTGCTCTGTCTCCACAATAGGTGTCGGTTTTTGGCCTTGGTGGGGCCGAAGTGCCGCCGATCAAGATCAAGTGTAGTATGCCTGGCCTTGCTTTCACCTATGTATGCCAAGCATTGTATTGCATTCAATATGCAATTAATTAATCAGTCAGTCAATCAATCAATTTGTCTTTACTGGTTGCAACAGGTGTGTTAAGATGTAGGCCTGTATTAGGCCTTTGTTACAGTGTTGCAAATATACTGTGCCATCTACAAAATTAGGCCCCGTACTGTCAGCACTTGGTATTTAAATGGAAGTATCCAAAGAGTTGTTCTGTTCTACCATACATACCACATTTGTGACCACATGAATTATTTTGTAAAACATTGTCTCCCTCTTGTGGACCACTGACTTTTAAATGTGTTGTATTATATGTATTTTTTAAAAAAAAAAAAGGAAAAATGGTGCCTATGCTGATGTAGAATATGCTTGTCTTGTCCATCTACACCTGTTTGAGTATTCTAATGCTTTTGACCAATCAGGTGCGCTGCCTGCAGTAGATAGAATCTGGGCACAGAACCTTCACGTGCAGTCACAATGGGCTCCGGAACTCTAATGTGTCACAATGGGACGGAACTCTCACGTCTCACAATGGGATCCGGAACTCCCACATGTCACAATGGGCTCTTGGCCTATATCAGGCAGTGTAAAATGGCGCTGTCTTCAGTCTGCTGCTGGAGCAGCAGCAGACCACATGGTAGGGGGGGTCTGTGCCCAGCTTCAGGAGAGCCAGGAAAACAACTGCTCGCCTGTCTGTTTTTTGAATTTCCCTCTCTTTCTAGCAGTCAATTGCACACTTTAGAGCAAAAGGGGGATGGAGGGTGTGTTAAAATAGGTGGAGATATGCAGATTCAAAACACGTTGTGCACAGCATGAACGCACACACACAGCAGGACTGTCATTGCGAATGCACCCAGAGTTCCTAGAAATGTCTTCCCCATGGCAATCTTTTGCTCTGTCTCCACAATAGGTGTCGGTTTTTGGCCTTGGTGGGGCCGAAGTGCCGCCAATCAAGATCAAGTGTAGTATGCCTGGCCTTGCTTTCACCTATGTATGTCAAGCATTGTATTGCATTCAATATGCAATTAATTAATCAGTCAGTTAGTCAGTCAATCAATCAATTTGTCTTTACTGGTTGCAACAGGTGTGTTAAGATGTAGGCCTGTATTAGGCCTTTGTTACAGTGTTGCAAATATACTGTGCCATCTACAAAATTAGGCCCCGTACTGTCAGCACTTGGTATTTAAATGGAAGTATCCAAAGAGTTGTTCTGTTCTACCATACATACCACATTTGTGACCACATGAATTATTTTGTAAAACATTGTCTCCCTCTTGTGGACCACTGACTTTTAAATGTGTTGTATTATATGTATTTTTTTTTTTAAAAAAAGGAAAAATGGTGCCTATGCTGATGTAGAATATGCTTGTCTTGTCCATCTACACCTGTTTGAGTATTCTAATGCTTTTGACCAATCAGGAGCGCTGCCTGCAGTAGATAGAATCTGGGCACGGAACCTTCACGTGCAGTCACAATGGGCTCCGGAACTCTAATGTGTCACAATGGGCCGGAACTCTCACGTCTCACAATGGGATCCGGAACTCTCCCATGTCACAATGGGCTCTTGGCCTATATCAGGCAGTGCAAAATGGCGCTGTCTTCAGTCTGCTGCTGGAGCAGCAGCAGACCACATGGTAGGGGGGGGTCTGTGCCCAGCTTCAGGAGAGCCAGGAAGACAACTGCTCGCCTGTCTGTTTTTTGAATTTCCCTCTCTTTCTAGCAGTCAATTGCACACTTTAGAGCAAAAGGGGGATGGAGGGTGTGTTAAAATAGGTGGCGATATGCAGATTCAAAACACGTTGTGCACAGCTTGAACGCACACACACAGCAGAACTGTCATTGCGAATGCACCCAGAGTTCCTAGAAATGTCTTCCCCATGGCAATCTTTTGCTCTGTCTCCACAATAGGTGTCGGTTTTTGGCCTTGGTGGGGCCGAAGTGCCGCCGATCAAGATCAAGTGTAGTATGCCTGGCCTTGCTTTCACCTATGTATGTCAAGCATTGTATTGCATTCAATATGCAATTAATTAATCAGTCAGTTAGTCAGTCAATCAATCAATTTGTCTTTACTGGTTGCAACAGGTGTGTTAAGATGTAGGCCTGTATTAGGCCTTTGTTACAGTGTTGCAAATATACTGTGCCATCTACAAAATTAGGCCCCGTACTGTCAGCACTTGGTATTTAAATGGAAGTATCCAAAGAGTTGTTCTGTTCTACCATACATACCACATTTGTGACCACATGAATTATTTTGTAAAACATTGTCTCCCTCTTGTGGACCACTGACTTTTAAATGTGTTGTATTATATGTATATTTTTTTTAAAAGAAGGAAAAATGGTGCCTATGCTGATGTAGAATATGCTTGTCTTGTCCATCTACACCTGTTTGAGTATTCTAATGCTTTTGACCAATCAGGTGCGCTGCCTGCAGTAGATAGAATCTGGGCACAGAACCTTCACGTGCAGTCACAATGGGCTCCGGAACTCTAATGTGTCACAATGGGCCGGAACTCTCACGTCTCACAATGGGATCCGGAACTCCCACATGTCACAATGGGCTCTTGGCCTATATCAGGCAGTGTAAAATGGCGCTGTCTTCAGTCTGCTGCTGGAGCAGCAGCAGACCACATGGTAGGGGGGGTCTGTGCCCAGCTTCAGGAGAGCCAGGAAGACAACTGCTCGCCTGTCTGTTTTTTGAATTTCCCTCTCTTTCTAGCAGTCAATTGCACACTTTAGAGCAAAAGGGGGATGGAGGGTGTGTTAAAATAGGTGGAGATATGCAGATTCAAAACACGTTGTGCACAGCTTGAACGCACACACACAGCAGGACTGTCATTGCGAATGCACCCAGAGTTCCTAGAAATGTCTTCCCCATGGCAATCTTTTGCTCTGTCTCCACAATAGGTGTCGGTTTTTGGCCTTGGTGGGGCCGAAGTGCCGCCGATCAAGATCAAGTGTAGTATGCCTGGCCTTGCATTCACCTATGTATGTCAAGCATTGTATTGCATTCAATATGCAATTAATTAATCAGTCAGTCAATCAATCAATTTGTCTTTACTGGTTGCAACAGGTGTGTTAAGATGTAGGCCTGTATTAGGCCTTTGTTACAGTGTTGCAAATATACTGTGCCATCTACAAAATTAGGCCCCGTACTGTCAGCACTTGGTATTTAAATGGAAGTATCCAAAGAGTTGTTCTGTTCTACCATACATACCACATTTGTGACCACATGAATTATTTTGTAAAACATTGTCTCCCTCTTGTGGACCACTGACTTTTAAATGTGTTGTATTATATGTATTTTTTTTTTAAAAAAAGGAAAAATGGTGCCTATGCTGATGTAGAATATGCTTGTCTTGTCCATCTACACCTGTTTGAGTATTCTAATGCTTTTGACCAATCAGGAGCGCTGCCTGCAGTAGATAGAATCTGGGCACGGAACCTTCACGTGCAGTCACAATGGGCTCCGGAACTCTAATGTGTCACAATGGGCCGGAACTCTCACGTCTCACAATGGGATCCGGAACTCTCCCATGTCACAATGGGCTCTTGGCCTATATCAGGCAGTGTAAAATGGCGCTGTCTTCAGTCTGCTGCTGGAGCAGCAGCAGACCACATGGTAGGGGGGGGTCTGTGCCCAGCTTCAGGAGAGCCAGGAAGACAACTGCTCGCCTGTCTGTTTTTTGAATTTCCCTCTCTTTCTAGCAGTCAATTGCACACTTTAGAGCAAAAGGGGGATGGAGGGTGTGTTAAAATAGGTGGCGATATGCAGATTCAAAACACGTTGTGCACAGCTTGAACGCACACACACAGCAGAACTGTCATTGCGAATGCACCCAGAGTTCCTAGAAATGTCTTCCCCATGGCAATCTTTTGCTCTGTCTCCACAATAGGTGTCGGTTTTTGGCCTTGGTGGGGCCGAAGTGCCGCCGATCAAGATCAAGTGTAGTATGCCTGGCCTTGCTTTCACCTATGTATGTCAAGCATTGTATTGCATTCAATATGCAATTAATTAATCAGTCAGTTAGTCAGTCAATCAATCAATTTGTCTTTACTGGTTGCAACAGGTGTGTTAAGATGTAGGCCTGTATTAGGCCTTTGTTACAGTGTTGCAAATATACTGTGCCATCTACAAAATTAGGCCCCGTACTGTCAGCACTTGGTATTTAAATGGAAGTATCCAAAGAGTTGTTCTGTTCTACCATACATACCACATTTGTGACCACATGAATTATTTTGTAAAACATTGTCTCCCTCTTGTGGACCACTGACTTTTAAATGTGTTGTATTATATGTATTTTTTAAAAAAAAAAAAGGAAAAATGGTGCCTATGCTGATGTAGAATATGCTTGTCTTGTCCATCTACACCTGTTTGAGTATTCTAATGCTTTTGACCAATCAGGTGCGCTGCCTGCAGTAGATAGAATCTGGGCACAGAACCTTCACGTGCAGTCACAATGGGCTCCGGAACTCTAATGTGTCACAATGGGACGGAACTCTCACGTCTCACAATGGGATCCGGAACTCCCACATGTCACAATGGGCTCTTGGCCTATATCAGGCAGTGTAAAATGGCGCTGTCTTCAGTCTGCTGCTGGAGCAGCAGCAGACCACATGGTAGGGGGGGTCTGTGCCCAGCTTCAGGAGAGCCAGGAAAACAACTGCTCGCCTGTCTGTTTTTTGAATTTCCCTCTCTTTCTAGCAGTCAATTGCACACTTTAGAGCAAAAGGGGGATGGAGGGTGTGTTAAAATAGGTGGAGATATGCAGATTCAAAACACGTTGTGCACAGCTTGAACGCACACACACAGCAGGACTGTCATTGCGAATGCACCCAGAGTTCCTAGAAATGTCTTCCCCATGGCAATCTTTTGCTCTGTCTCCACAATAGGTGTCGGTTTTTGGCCTTGGTGGGGCCGAAGTGCCGCCGATCAAGATCAAGTGTAGTATGCCTGGCCTTGCTTTCACCTATGTATGTCAAGCATTGTATTGCATTCAATATGCAATTAATTAATCAGTCAGTTAGTCAGTCAATCAATCAATTTGTCTTTACTGGTTGCAACAGGTGTGTTAAGATGTAGGCCTGTATTAGGCCTTTGTTACAGTGTTGCAAATATACTGTGCCATCTACAAAATTAGGCCCCGTACTGTCAGCACTTGGTATTTAAATGGAAGTATCCAAAGAGTTGTTCTGTTCTACCATACATACCACATTTGTGACCACATGAATTATTTTGTAAAACATTGTCTCCCTCTTGTGGACCACTGACTTTTAAATGTGTTGTATTATATGTATTTTTTAAAAAAAAAAAGGAAAAATGGTGCCTATGCTGATGTAGAATATGCTTGTCTTGTCCATCTACACCTGTTTGAGTATTCTAATGCTTTTGACCAATCAGGTGCGCTGCCTGCAGTAGATAGAATCTGGGCACAGAACCTTCACGTGCAGTCACAATGGGCTCCGGAACTCTAATGTGTCACAATGGGCCGGAACTCTCACGTCTCACAATGGGATCCGGAACTCCCACATGTCACAATGGGCTCTTGGCCTATATCAGGCAGTGTAAAATGGCGCTGTCTTCAGTCTGCTGCTGGAGCAGCAGCAGACCACATGGTAGGGGGGGTCTGTGCCCAGCTTCAGTAGTGCCAGGAAGACAACTGCTCGCCTGTCTGTTTTTTGAATTTCCCTCTCTTTCTAGCAGTCAATTGCACACTTTAGAGCAAAAGGGGGATGGAGGGTGTGTTAAAATAGGTGGAGATATGCAGATTCAAAACACGTTGTGCACAGCTTGAACGCACACACACAGCAGGACTGTCATTGCGAATGCACCCAGAGTTCCTAGAAATGTCTTCCCCATGGCAATCTTTTGCTCTGTCTCCACAATAGGTGTCGGTTTTTGGCCTTGGTGGGGCCGAAGTGCCGCCGATCAAGATCAAGTGTAGTATGCCTGGCCTTGCTTTCACCTATGTATGTCAAGCATTGTATTGCATTCAATATGCAATTAATTAATCAGTCAGTCAATCAATCAATTTGTCTTTACTGGTTGCAACAGGTGTGTTAAGATGTAGGCCTGTATTAGACCTTTGTTACAGTGTTGCAAATATACTGTGCCATCTACAAAATTAGGCCCCGTACTGTCAGCACTTGGTATTTAAATGGAAGTATCCAAAGAGTTGTTCTGTTCTACCATACATACCACATTTGTGACCACATGAATTATTTTGTAAAACATTGTCTCCCTCTTGTGGACCACTGACTTTTAAATGTGTTGTATTACATGTATTTTTTAAAAAAAAAAGGAAAAATGGTGCCTATGCTGATGTAGAATATGCTTGTCTTGTCCATCTACACCTGTTTGAGTATTCTAATGCTTTTGACCAATCAGGTGCGCTGCCTGCAGTAGATAGAATCTGGGCACAGAACCTTCACGTGCAGTCACAATGGGCTCCGGAACTCTCATGTGTCACAATGGGCCGGAACTCTCACGTCTCACAATGGGATCCGGAACTCCCACATGTCACAATGGGCTCTTGGCCTATATCAGGCAGTGTAAAATGGCGCTGTCTTCAGTCTGCTGCTGGAGCAGCAGCAGACCACATGGTAGGGGGGGTCTGTGCCCAGCTTCAGGAGAGCCAGGAAGACAACTGCTCGCCTGTCTGTTTTTTGAATTTCCCTCTCTTTCTAGCAGTCAATTGCACACTTTAGAGCAAAAGGGGGATGGAGGGTGTGTTAAAATAGGTGGAGATATGCAGATTCAAAACACGTTGTGCACAGCTTGAACGCACACACACAGCAGAACTGTCATTGCGAATGCACCCAGAGTTCCTAGAAATGTCTTCCCCATGGCAATCTTTTGCTCTGTCTCCACAATAGGTGTCGGTTTTTGGCCTTGGTGGGGCCGAAGTGCCGCCGATCAAGATCAAGTGTAGTATGCCTGGCCTTGCTTTCACCTATGTATGTCAAGCATTGTATTGCATTCAATATGCAATTAATTAATCAGTCAGTCAATCAATCAATTTGTCTTTACTGGTTGCAACAGGTGTGTTAAGATGTAATCCTGTATTAGGCCTTTGTTACAGTGTTGCAAATATACTGTGCCATCTACAAAATTAGGCCCCGTACTGTCAGCACTTGGTATTTAAATGGAAGTATCCAAAGAGTTGTTCTGTTCTACCATACATACCACATTTGTGACCACATGAATTATTTTGTAAAACATTGTCTCCCTCTTGTGGACCACTGACTTTTAAATGTGTTGTATTATATGTATTTTTTTTTTTTAAAAAGGAAAAATGGTGCCTATGCTGATGTAGAATATGCTTGTCTTGTCCATCTACACCTGTTTGAGTATTCTAATGCTTTTGACCAATCAGGAGCGCTGCCTGCAGTAGATAGAATCTGGGCACGGAACCTTCACGTGCAGTCACAATGGGCTCCGGAACTCTCATGTGTCACAATGGGCCGGAACTCTCACGTCTCACAATGGGATCCGGAACTCTCCCATGTCACAATGGGCTCTTGGCCTATATCAGGCAGTGCAAAATGGCGCTGTCTTCAGTCTGCTGCTGGAGCAGCAGCAGACCACATGGTAGGGGGGGTCTGTGCCCAGCTTCAGGAGTGCCAGGAAGACAACTGCTCGCCTGTCTGTTTTTTTAATTTCCCTCTCTTTCTAGCAGTCAATTGCACACTTTAGAGCAAAAGGGGGATGGAGGGTGTGTTAAAATAGGTGGCGATATGCAGATTCAAGACACGTTGTGCACAGCTTGAACGCACACACACAGCAGAACTGTTATTGCGAATGCACCCAGAGGTCCTAGAAATGTCTTCCCCATGGCAATCTTTTGCTCTGTCTCCACAATAGGTGTCGGTTTTTGGCCTTGGTGGGGCCGAAGTGCCGCCGATCAAGATCAAGTGTAGTATGCCTGGCCTTGCTTTCACCTATGTATGTCAAGCATTGTATTGCATTCAATATGCAATTAATTAATCAGTCAGTCAGTCAGTCAATCAATCAATTTGTCTTTACTGGTTGCAACAGGTGTGTTAAGATGTAGGCCTGTATTAGGCCTTTGTTACAGTGTTGTAAATATACTGTGCCATCTACAAAATTAGGCCCCGTACTGTCAGCACTTGGTATTTAAATGGAAGTATCCAAAGAGTTGTTCTGTTCTACCATACATACCACATTTGTGACCACATGAATTATTTTGTAAAACATTGTCTCCCTCTTGTGGACCACTGACTTTTAAATGTGTTGTATTATATGTATTTTTTAAAAAAAAAAAAGGAAAAATGGTGCCTATGCTGATGTAGAATATGCTTGTCTTGTCCATCTACACCTGTTTGAGTATTCTAATGCTTTTGACCAATCAGGTGCGCTGCCTGCAGTAGATAGAATCTGGGCACAGAACCTTCACGTGCAGTCACAATGGGCTCC